>NW_020648987.1:0-854 GCF_003573695.1 Papaver somniferum
TTTCGTTTTCCCTTCTACATTCATCACTGTGCCCAATACAGTTTCACAAATATTCTTCTCAACGTGCATCACGTCGACATTATGAAAACATATAATTGAGCTTAAGTACGGTAACTCATGAAATATGCTCTTTTTTTCCAGTTGTGTCCAAAAGTAACCGGTGTTGTTTCTGTCAGACCAGTCTGTTTGGCGTTTTTACCAAACTGAACTTATCGAAAATGAGCCAGTTGTAGAGAAATTTCATCCCCATTCATCAGATGTGGTGGTTCTCGAAGTTCTTTCTCTCCATTAAAGGCTGACTTCTGGTGGCGCCAATGATGACCAGCAGGCAAGTATCGGCGATGATGCATGTAACAAATACTTTCCCCCATTGCTCAGTCGTTCTGAACATCGGTCGGGCCCACAACACGGACAAGCGAATTCCCCTTTCGTGCTCCACCCGGAAAGCATAGCTAGTGCAGGAAAATCACTGATGGTGCCAAGTAATGCTGCACGACATTTAAAATTCTCTTCCTTTGAAATGTCGTAAGTTTCAACACCTTCATCTCACAATTCCTTCAATTCCTCTATGAGTGGTTGCAAATACACATCGATGTCGTTTCCTGGGGATTTGGGTCCAGGAATTATCATAGACAAGATAAAATTTTCCTCTTTCATACATAACCACGGTGGTAAGTTATAATTGATGAGAACCACTGGCCATGTACAATGTGGATGCAACATATTCCCAAACGGATTCATCCCATCAGTTGCTAATGCAAGTCTTACATTGCGAGGATCAGCTGCAAACGTTGGGTGCTTCTTATCAAAGGTCTTCCATGTCTCTGCATCAACTGGATGCCTCAAAACTCCAT
>NW_020648988.1:0-791 GCF_003573695.1 Papaver somniferum
ATATCGAACTCTCGATCATGTCGCTATCCACGAACCTTGAACCCGATCATGTCGTTGTCCACGAACCTCGAACCCGATCATGTTACTGCTCTAAGTCCACATCCAAGTTTCTATTACACTGGATTTTTTGTTTCCATGTTGTAGGGAATTGAAAGACGATTCTAACGAGCCAAAAATCACTTAATTCGGACTTAAAACGAAGAAGTTATTGACGAAACAAGCTTTGAACGAAACGCGCGCTGTTGCATACATGGCAGTGATGACTGTGCAGAATTGCTGACGTGTTACTGTTTATTGGGATGACTTTCTGACGTGGCGTACGAACGGGGCTGACGTGGCAGCTGACGCGGCAAAACAGCCAGCATCCTGTGACGCTGACGTGGAAAAATTTGATGATGTGTCGTTCCTGACTGGACTGTGTGCTGATATGGCACTGCTGGTGTGGATTATTCCGCTGACATGTCATTAGAGTCTTCTGACATTTCACTGATGACGTGGACTTCTGCTGACGTGGCAAGCCCAGTCAACTGGTTGGGCCGTATCGGTCTTGTTCATTTTGAACCGTACTGAACTGGTTCGATCTGAACCGAACCGGTCTGACACTGAACCTGTTTGTGAACCGGGAGCTGGATCCTTGGCTAGGAAGATCTTACGGTCAAGATCTTCTATATCTTACGGACATGATTCGCTGGAACTGAAGCTGTACAGGAAGCTGGACTTATAGGGTTGTACAGGATAAGTGCTTTTGTAATGATTTTTGCAACATTTATATCTCTTACTGTGCTGCAAAG
>NW_020648989.1:0-444 GCF_003573695.1 Papaver somniferum
TGACGTGGCATACGAACGACACTGACGTGGCAACTGACGCAGCAAAACATCCATCATACTGTGACGCTGACGTGGCAAAAATTGATGATGTGTCGTTGTTGACTGGACTGTGTGCTGATGTGGCACTGTCGGTGTGGATGATTCCGATGACGTGTCATTAGAGTATGATGATATGTCACTAATGACGTGGACTTCTGCTGACGTGGCGAATCCAGTCAACTGGTTGGGCCCTATCGGTCTGGTTCGATTTGAACCGTACTGAACTGGTTCGATCTGAACAGAACCGGTCTGACACTGAACATGTTTGTGAACCGGGAGCTGGATCCTTGGCTGGACAGATCTTACGGTCAAGATCTTCTATATCTGACAGACATGTTTCGCTTGATCTGAAGCTGTACAGAAAGCTGGACTTATAGGGTTGTACAGGATAAGTGCTTTTGTAAT
>NW_020648990.1:0-399 GCF_003573695.1 Papaver somniferum
ACAGAAACGTGGGTCTTAGAGCAACAGTATCAATGACACATACTGTGGGTCGTTCTGGTTTGTAACAAATATAATTGTTACAAACCCGGTTTTAATTGTTGTTCCTCCCTTTTCATCCTTGTAAGCACCTTTTGAGCAATGAAAAATTCTTTTGAGTGTGTTTTCACTATGAGAAGCTAAACCCCACCATCGGGACAATGGAGGAAGCAACTTTTCATGATTGTGGTAAATGAATTAATTCTTTTATTGACTTTTTTCATAGATTTAATTGCTTTATGATTTCTATTAATTACTTGTTATTTTGTTAGATGCCGCATGCTTAGTTTTAATTACTTCAGATGCGTCATGCTTTTAACTTACAAATAATATTTTATGAAATCTATTTTTGGCAAAGAACTA
>NW_020648991.1:0-679 GCF_003573695.1 Papaver somniferum
AAGGAGTGTTCGATATCAAAAGAGTCGGGGACCGTATAATCATGCTCAAGATCCTATTAGGCGAAACAATTTTGAATGTTATTAGTGCGTATGCCCCGCAGGAGAGATCCCAGGAGGACGTGAAAACATCCTTCTGGGAGGCTCTAAACGACCTTGTAAGGAACGTACCAGCGCATCAGAAATTGTTTATAGGAGGCGACCTGAATGGACACGTGGGTTCAGGTTGCGCACCCAGGGAGGAAAGAGCACATGGAAGACTGGGCTACGGCACCAGAAACCGTACTGGGAAACCCATTATGGAACTTGCGGTATCGGCGGATCTTGCAGTCACTAATACATTTTATAAGAAACGTCCGGACCAACTAGTGACTTACGAATCTGCTGGGTACTCTACCCAGATAGACTATATCCTCTGTAGGAGGGAGGACCTAAGGTACTGTAGAGACTGCAAGACGATACCCAAGGCTGATTCCGGGGACAATTTCCAGCACAAACTTCTTGTGGCTGATTTCCGCCTAAAAGGTAAACCACTCCGGCGTTGTGGCCCTAGTGGATCCCGGATAAAGTGGTGGACCCTTAAGGGTGACAAGGCCCTGACCTTCAGGGAACGTGTCCTAGCTGAAGGGACGCTCATAACTGATGGGGATGTTAACACAATGTGGAATGATACCACGTCCCG
>NW_020648992.1:0-484 GCF_003573695.1 Papaver somniferum
ACGTGGTGTGCCATAACATACTGCGTCGGAATATGGAGTGACATTACTTGATATGTCAAGAATAAGGTATTGTGTGTCAGAAGGTGGTGTTCCATAACAAAATGCTTCGGAATATGGTGTGTCATAATATGATATGTCATAATATGATATGTCCAGAACAAGGTGTTGTGTGTCAGAACGTCGTGTTCCATAACATAGTGCGTTGGAATATGGTGTGGCATAACATGATATGTCAAGAACAAGGTGTGCTTGAATATGGTGTGACTTGGTGTGCCATAAGATTGTGCGTCAGAATATGGTGTGCCATAACATGATATGTCCAAAACCAGGTGTTGTGTGTCAGAATGTGGTGTGCCGTAACATAGTGCGTCGGAATATGGTGTGCCATAAATTGATATGTCCATAACAAGGTGTTATGTGTCATAACTTGGTGTGCCATAACATAGTGCGTTGGAATATGGTGTGCCATAACATGATATGTCCA
>NW_020648993.1:0-848 GCF_003573695.1 Papaver somniferum
AAAAAAAATTGTTCAGTTCCGAAGAAATCAATGTATATTTGTGCGAAGTCGAGGAAAAATTTGTCTGATTCAATAGATACTTATACTCACTTATTTTATGAGTTGAGTCCGATTTTTTCATTCCCTTGATCCAAAAACCTCCTCCCTGTAACAAAAATGTATAAAATTACTTATATTTTATTAAGTAGGGTTACTAAATCCAAGATTCAAATCAAAGACCTTTCACTCACGAATTATTAAGATAGGAATCATCAATGCGCATGACGACAGAAATGATGACGTGTACATTTTTCTCGTTTATGTTCTTACCTCAAGTATGGGAACCTAAATCCCTAGCCAAGTGGACTAGTCGAATCGGTTAACTTGTATACGTTGCTATTTATTATTCTCTTATATCAAAAAAAAGAAAAGAAAAAGACGAGTTAGTTCCTTTAAACGATTGATTGATAGGAGAAAGACATAATCATTCTGTTCCATGTAAACAATCCTCGGGGAAGTCATTCTTCCGTTCCATGTAAACAATCCTCGGGGAAGCCAAAGAATGACTTTGCGTAGAATTTCTGATCGTGTTTTTCTTACAAAATTAAGATACGTTGGGGAGCAAAACATTCAACATAAGCTTAACATGTAAACAATAACAAGGGAGATCCGTTCTCATTTGCTATTTAAACAATAATTAGCATGTTGCGATGTCGTTTTAATTTCGCTTCAAAAACTAAAAATTTAGAGTTTCGTTTGGGTACAGAATTTCAGAATGATTTCTGAAAACCAAAAAATAAATAAAATTTGTGTGAAGTAAATTTCTTGTTTTTGATTTTTGGAATTGACTTCTTCTTCTAATACCCAAT
>NW_020648994.1:0-304 GCF_003573695.1 Papaver somniferum
AAAAAAAAAAAAAAAAAAAAACCAAAATTTTCTTCTGCTCCCATTCAAAAACCAAATTTTATTTTCTTTGTTAAAAAAAAAAATAAAAAAAAATAAAAAAAAAATTCTCTCATTTCAGTCCAATTTTAGTGTTTTGAAACTTTCTATGTCTTTACACTTTTTCTTCTGGGTTGATCGTCAACTCTTTAGATTGTTAGTGTATGGTGAATTTTTTGTATATAATCCAGTAGATAAAATTTCTTAAAAACCCTTTTGTTCCTTTTTTATATATTTTGCTAATCCAATATGATCTCGGCTGAAATAT
>NW_020648995.1:0-290 GCF_003573695.1 Papaver somniferum
ATGCTAGAACGTGTGTCTGGACACAGTCACTACTGTTTTCTAGATGGATTTTCCGGTTATAACCAAATTCACATTGCTCCAGAAGATCAGGAAAAAACTACATTCACGTGTCCATTTGGGACGTTTTCTTATAGATGTATGCCCTTCGGGTTGTGTAATGCACCTGCTACTTCACAGCGTTGCATGATGAGCATTTTTTCTGACATGATAGATAGTTTTCTCGAGATCTTTATGGATGATTTCTCTGTTTTTGGTTCCTCGTTTGACGAATGTTTGAAGCATCTTGCCCT
>NW_020648996.1:0-485 GCF_003573695.1 Papaver somniferum
TTTGGTTCAAGTAATAAGGACTTATACATGTACGTGTTTCCACACAATGCTTATATCCAACAATGGCTATATAATCTTGTAGATGGTGGATTTTCGACAAGGGTAAAATTGTAAGACCACACTCCAGATCCGGCAATCGGATGAGTATTGAGACTCATTTCTCTTATTTAAAGCATGAAAGCTCATGCCATAAATCTCTGACTGAGAAGGCTGTCTCTCAGAGTATATGTAGATGTGTAGTCTCCCGGCTGAGACCGCGGCACATCTCATGAATACTGAGCAATTTCAGTAATTATACATGCTCCTGATCCGACAATCGGACGAGTATGGATATTCATGTCTCGCATGAAAGCTCATGCCATAAAATCTCTGACTGAGAAGGCTGTCTCTCAGAGTGTATGTAGATGTGTAGTCTCTCAGCTGATACCACGGCACATCTCATAAATAATGAGCAATTTCAGTAATTGTTTTATATATAATCGAAA
>NW_020648997.1:0-527 GCF_003573695.1 Papaver somniferum
TGAATTTTATATACGTTAACTCAAAAAAGTCTACACATTTTTTATAAATTGGAAATTTATTTCTGAGACTAAATTGTAAACTAGATAAACTCATCTTTAACATAAAAAGTTTGAGAAATGTATTGTAATTACAATTAATTTGTTCTAATGCAATACGTCTAGTAAAAATTGCATTTCTATGTACGTTGATTCAAGAAAATATGAAGCAAGTCAAATTTCACAATAGAAGAAGGATGAAGAACATGAAGAACTAATCCAAATCCTAACAAATCAAATAGAAATACAAAGCCAACACAAAAAGAAAGAGTTCATAAAAATGTTGAATTTTATATATGTTAACTCAAAAAAGTCTACACATTTCGTTATAAGTCGGAAATTGATTTCTGAGACTAATTTGTAAACTAGATAAACTCATCTTTAAAAGAAAAAGTTTGAAAAATGTATTGTAATCACAAATAATATGTTCTAAAGAATCAAGTAAAAATTGCATTTCTATGTACGTTGATTCAAGATAATATGAAGGAAGG
>NW_020648998.1:0-1168 GCF_003573695.1 Papaver somniferum
TTTTTTAACAAGACTAAAACCACAGTTTCTTCTAAGCTAATTGTCATGAGAACTGAGTATGCACATGGTCCCAATCTCACTAATATTGACACTCCTGGATTTATTCTTAAGGTGGGTGGTTTCTTCAACTTCCTTGCTTGATTTATCTATGGTTTGTGCAGGATTATTAATGAAGTTATATACTGTTTTGCTGTTATTCCCATTTAATATTTCATTCTGAACTGAACATTCTCAAATGCTTATTGCAGGCAAAGAAGGGTGAACCAGAAAATACACCTGAGGAAATCCTATCGATGTAAGTTGACCCACCACTATCCCATTCCACAAAGGGTGACGTGTATATACGATGGTGATGTTACAATTGCCGGAAGAGCAACACCTGGGAAAACAGATATTGAGGGAGGAAGTCTTATTGGAACGTTAATAGAGATTGGGTCAGGTTAAGTTTAGGGCACCAGGTGAATCAGGTCAAGAAGCGAGGGCTACTGTACGTTCACCACTCCTGAATATCCCCAAGTCTAAGTCTATATAAACACAACATATTTTCATAATCTCTCATTCATACACCATCTCTCTCTTTCTTTCTATCTCGCTACAGATTTCGTCTCCTTTAGAAACACATAGAAAATCAAGAAACCCCAAGATTCTTTTTCAATTATATTTCTTTTATTCTCTGAAGCAGCAGTAATAAATGATATCTCAATCATCTTTTTAAATTTTTAATCCTCTCTGCAGTTAGTGTTCCTTTACTTTCTCTTACAGTTAATATATCAAGATATATTATTTTTGTGTGAGTATTCTGATTTGCAACTTAGATACGCTGCAACTGAAAACGTAGAGAACTTGGGCTCCTTCTCAAGCTCCTTTCCGGATCGTCTATCAATCTTGGTGAGGATCTCAGCAAACTTCACAGAAATGCGAGATGTGTGACAGTCAAGAACTGGGGCATAACCGTTACCGATCTGACCAGGATGGTTCATGATGATGACCTGGGAGGTGAAGTTGGAAGCTTCCCTTGCAGGGTCATCCTTGGAGTTCGAGGCGACGAAACCACGCTTGAGATCCTTCACTGCGACATTCTTGACATTGAACCCAACATTGTCTCCTGGAAGAGCTTCTTGAAGGGCTTCGTGGTGCATCTCCACAGACTTAACTTCAGTGGTCAACC
>NW_020648999.1:0-1470 GCF_003573695.1 Papaver somniferum
TTCTAAGGAAATACGTCTAGTAAAAATTGCATTTCTATGTACGTTAATTCAAGAAAATACGAAGGAAGTCAAATTTCACAATAGAAGAAGGATGAAAGACCAAGCAGAACTAATCCAAATCCTAACAAATTTCATCTATTTGAATCAAATTGAAAGACAAAGCCAATGCAAAAATAAAGAGTTCATAAAAATGTTGATTTTTATACGTTAACTCAAAAAAGTCTGCACACTTCTTTATAAGTCGGAAGTTTATTTCTGAGACTAAATTGTAAACTAAATAAACTAATCTTTAACCGAAAAAGTTTGAAAAATGTATTGTAATTACAGTTAATATGTTCTAAGGCAGTACGTCTAGTAACAATTGCATTTCTATGTATGTTGATTCAAGAATATATGAAGGAAGTCAAATTCCACAATAGAAGAAGGACGCAAGACCAAGCAGAACTAATCCAAATCCTAACAAATTTCATCTATCTTGAATCAAATAGAAAGAGAAAGCCAACACAAAAAAAAAAGAGTTCATAAAAATGTTGAATTTTATATACATTAACTCAAAAAAGTCTGCACACTTCGTTATAAGTCGAAAATTTGTTTCAGAGACTAAATTGTAAACTAGATAAACTCATCCTTAATAGAAAAAGTTTGAAAAATGTATTGTAATCACAAATAATATGTTCTAAGGCATTACGTCTAGTAAAAATTGCATTTCTATGTACATTGATTCAAGAAAATATGAAAGAAGTCAAATTTCACAATAGAAGAAGGATGAAAGATCAGCGAGAACTAATCCAAATCCTAACAAATTTCATCTATTTTGAATCAATAGAAAGACAAAGACAACACAAAAAGTAAGAGTTCATAAAAATGTTTCATTTTATATACGTTTACTAAAAAAAGTCTACACACTTCGTTACAAGTCTGAAATTGATTTCTGAAACTAGATTGTAAACTAGATAAACTCATCTTTAACAGAAAAAGTTTGAAAAATATATTTTAATTACAATTAATATGTTCTAAGGCAATACCTCTAGTAAAAATTGCATTTCTATGTACGTTGATTCAAGAAAACATGAAGGAAGTCAAATTTCACAATAGAAGATAGATGAAAGACCATGCATAACTAATCCAAATCCTAACAAATTTCATCTATCTTGAATCAAATAGAAAGACAAAGCCAACACAAAAAGAAAGAGTTCATAAAAATATTGAATTTTATATACGTTAACTCAAAAAAGTCTACACACTTCGTTATAAGTCGGAATTGATTTCTGAAACTAAATCGTAAACTAGATAAACTCATCTTTAACAGAAAAAGTTTGAAAAATGTATTGCAATCACAAATAATATGTTCTAAAGCATTACGTCTAATAAAAATTTCATTCCTATGTACGTTGATTCAAGAAAATATGAAGGAAGTAAAATTTCACAATAGAAGAAGGATGAAAGACCAGCCAGAACTATCCAAATCCT
>NW_020649000.1:0-2948 GCF_003573695.1 Papaver somniferum
CAACATCGATGATTACAAGTTAGTCAGAATTTTGGATAATGAATTTAGAATTTATAACTTAGGGTCCAAATCATGGAAAACTATTCAATGCACAGAACGTTACATGTTTCCTGGCAGCAATAGTCGTTTGAATGTTAAAAGAAGACTCTCCGGTGTGCTTCATAATGGAGCCCTTCACTGGTTAGGTGTTCCCACCCAATAAACTTCGTCTGAAGTTATAGTCAGGCTCCACGAAAAATAATTTGCTTACCACTAATGCCAAGATGCTATAAGAGCAAAGTTGTGGTTGATCATAAAAGCAAGATTAAGAGTTTTATGTTTAGTTTTGAGTGATTTTCTAAACATCAATAAAGAGAGTTGTCTTTATATAAGCTAAGTTTCATCTTGCAGTTATCATTAAAATTATGGTGGAGTGGGAGAATCTTGAAATAAACTATCCCGTTACCAGTTATGCTCTCTGGACGCCGGTGCTGTCACTTAAAAATGGTGATATACTGATGCATACTTATGGCGGTTTAATTTTATGCGACCCAAAAAATAAAAGAGTTGGAAAGCTGAGCAAATAAAAGAAACACGCTTACTCCTTCTAAGAGTTATGTCGAGAGCCTGGTTTCGCTTAACTCTGGTACTTATGTGAAGAAGCCTAAGAGACAAAAATCGAGGTAAAATAATTCACACATCTATCTTGTACACTCTCTAGTCTTGTTTACCGTTATTTATTAGAGTCTTGCAGTTCAGTTACAAAAGATTCGATAGGTTTCTTATGGCTTTCTATTGTTTCATCTATCATTTTTGATGTTAGGATTTCATTTTGGTTCGTCCAGTGTTTCAGCGTTCCCAAGTTAAATTTTCTCAACTCTTTGTAAAATCAGTGGTGATACACACACCTTTCTCAACTCTTTGTAAAACCAGTGGTGATACACGCACCGAAAGTCGGTTTCTCCCGCGATCTGCACCGCGGAGAGATCCAAGGGCTGTTAGGGGTGCCCTGCAGATGGGATCAGTGGTGGGCCCACCACTGTTTTTCCTCTCACGCCATCCTCTCGGTGCCCATCACGGGACACACACTTCGGTGTGTATCATTTTTGTTGTAAAATTTTCAGTTTGTCAAAGACAAATTTTAAGGGTAATGGCTGATGGCACTCAGTGACGAAAGCCAATGACACGAAAATAAAATTACACCGTGCCTTTGATATCGAAATGTTCCCGAACAGAGTTAGATATAACATCACCTAACACAGGGTAACTGCGAAGAACAGAAGTATCTTAAACATGAAACTCATAATTATTAAGTTATTTATTTACATTGTCACCGAAAGGGTAAGAAAAGGAAAAAGGAAGATAAGATAAGATAAGATAAGAGTAGGAGTCCCACGGGAATATTACACCACAGAAGGGTCCTCCTACTGCAACTCTTTTTTGGAGTTGGATTTTGATTTTTGCTGAAAAGTACAAATATCATTGACATGTACAGATGCATAAAAACAAGGCTAAATGTAAATTATTGCATAAATAATGCAAATTAAGGATCTGCATGACCCGCCATTCCCTCGTCGCTGGAGTCATAATCATTGTCACTTGCCTCATCTTCCTCATCACTTGATTTCTCATCCGTGTTATTCCCAACGTCTTCAGGTTTCGCATATTTTTCACAGTATTCTGGATCACAAATGAGAATGAGAACATGTAACAGGATCATAATCAGAAACAGAAGACAATTAGCGCAACCTGGTTGAAAGAGCTAAGGAAATACAGCCACTACGATAAGAACAACATCTTATGCTTAACTAAAAGGTGCTAAAACTCTTGAACAGTTGGTAAAATTTGAACTCAAACTCAGTGAGTCCTTCATATCATCAGAAAGGCGTTGAGGTTGTATACGAAAACTCATTGCACAAGCATAGGAAGAATGCTATACTGGTAGGACACTGAATAATTACACACGCACACACACACACAAACAAAAAAAAGAGTCCCAACGACCGAAGAAACTATCAGCCTCAAGGAAAACATTCACATTTTGCAATCGTTGGCATTTAAAAATGCATAATGAGTTCACTAAACTTAGGTTTTAGCTCTTGTTCCACAAGCTAGCTATCCTCCCAATGTTTGTCCGAATAATGCATCACCGAAGAGAAATTATTTTCAAATAATCCAATACAAGTTCAGGGAACATAGCCCATGGATAATATGATTCCAATTCATAACAAATGCTCCTGTTGTCAAAATCTAAAGCCCTTTTTAGCACCCAATTCCTCAAAGTTATCCAATGAAACCAACGATACAATGTTGCAATCATGACACCCCAGTTTCTTTAAGAGATAAGAATCTATGAAGCTTTCTTTGTGGTGTTCTCGGTTCCCCACAATTTAGACAATTTCATTTTGCATTGCATGGACCCAAATATGACCTAATATCTAGCACGGAGCACTACACTACTTTTATGCATTATTATTTAGTACTTGGGGAAACAGCTTTACCAAGTTCTGACCATGTCTAACTGACAAAGTAAAATTTATTCCACTGATCAGGTCTCGTTTTAAACAGCAGAAAGAACTAGCCGGATTATATTCCTGGTTACTTAACACAACAAGGACCAACAAACTTTAGCACCTTGAACTAACCAACATCCTTGCATCATGGGTGCTATCAACCAAAGACAAACAATTTATTTTCAATCAAGAAATGAATTGGAGAAGAGATGCTAATTCACTAAATAAAATGGCATTGTGAATATATAAGTTCAAGGTGTTGCGGAAATGATTAGAGCAAGTTTGAGATGTTTGTATTAGGTTGTATGCATATATAATCGAAGGATAAATAAAAAGAATCACAAAACCTTTAACCCTTTGCTCATAAGCAGCTTTATCACGCATCATTAGAGCCGCAGCCTCTCCATTCAATGGGTCCGATGGGTTGGGATACAAAAGAAGTTGCGGTAGAAATAC
>NW_020649001.1:0-1553 GCF_003573695.1 Papaver somniferum
CAACATCGATGATTACAAGTTAGTCAGAATTTTGGATAATGAATTTAGAATTTATAACTTAGGGTCCAAATCATGGAAAACTATTCAATGCACAGAACGTTACATGTTTCCTGGCAGCAATAGTCGTTTGAATGTTAAAAGAAGACTCTCCGGTGTGCTTCATAATGGAGCCCTTCACTGGTTAGGTGTTCCCACCCAATAAACTTCGTCTGAAGTTATAGTCTCTTTTGATATTAAAACAACGAGTCATTCATAGATCTTCCCTTTCCTGGAGAAGCTTTGCCACCTCTACCAGGTGACCGAATTCATAAAGATGTGGGTGTGTTTGGAGACAGCCTGTGCGTAGTTGTTGTTGTAGGTATTATGACTGAGGTGTGGGTGATGCAAGATTATGGATAAGAGAATCTTGGGTTAAACAGTTTACAATTAATGGACCATCCGTGGAAATAATTTGCTTACCACTAATGCCAAGATGCTATCAATATTCTTTTTCCAAGCCAACATGGTCTCTTGAAAATGGGGACATCTAATAGATGAGCACCGGGGTTTGGTATCACATGATCAAAGTAATGGGATAACTAGGCGGGATTTGGTCGACAGTATGGCTACGAGCAGGTATATAGCAAGCTATGTGAAAAGCCTAGCCTATATGAAGTCAGGTACTTATGTGGAGAAAAGAACTACCAACGGAGACCAGAAGAAGCGTAAGCGACAAACATTGAGGTAAAATCTTGTATCTTATGCTCGTGGTCATCTTTTCAATTGATATACTTTATGGAGTCTGCAACTACTTGTGTAGTTATAATGAAAAATTAGTAGAACCGACTTATTTGATTACATCTTGTATATACTATTATGAAACTGATTTTCTTCGATTTTCAATTCAATGATAGCAAATTTTACTACTAGAAATTAGTGATTTCTATAAGTTGATTGAAATAAACCAAGTACCAGAAATGAAGAACATCTAAAAGGGTTCTTCAGATACCATTAACATGTACAAATGCATTTAGGAAAAATGTTAAATGTTAGGGATTCCATGATATGCAAAGTTTGAAACTAAGGCCTATTATTACCATGTCACAAAGGAATATTCTTCCTTCTCCTCCTCCCCCATTCACAATGTTCGATTTCTACTCAGCTAGTAGTAGTAGTAGTAGATTTAGAGGGATACAGATATGCGCATAACTGTATGGTGACTGTTTGTGGATGTCCAACACTGTTGAACAAGAGGGAGACATTGTCATCACTTGAGGTCTAAACACTCTATCCCTGTTGTCCACTATAATCTGATGCTGTGTCTAAAGCACTCCAAAATGAGATGAGTTGAAACTTAGATGAACATGTCTTTCATATACTGACCACCTGACGGCAAAATTTGTACAGAACTAGGATGAGTTAGGAGGACATGATTTTTCTGCAGTACTCCAAAATAGCATGAGCTTGATGAAAATGTCCAGGTACATGTCGGCTAATCTGATTCTTACATCATCTTCGTAGTTATATGTGCCTATATAACTGAAAGTAGCTGGAACAGGACTTCCAATGAGCAC
>NW_020649002.1:0-445 GCF_003573695.1 Papaver somniferum
ACGTTCAACAAGGTCTGATGTATGACATGAGTTTGAAAGAGTACTTGGGAATAAGAAAAGACCAAATGGGAAGGAGGTTGGGCTATCTATAGCTGAATGCAAACATTGTAAGAGGAGAACTGAAGCACCAAGTAGCCAAGGAACAAGCCGCTTGAGGTCTCATCTAGCTACCTGCAAAGAAAAACCATAGAATAATCCTGGACAAAGAAAGACTACTGCGATCAAAACAGGTAATGCACAGTTAGCTAATGACAAATATGATGCTGATACTACTAGGATACTTGTTTCCAAGATGATTGCTAAGCATGGTTATCCAATCTGTATAGTTGAGCATCCATATTTTAGAGGGTTTGTTAAGTCTCTGAATCCTGCTGCTAAGCTTTATACTAGGAATACAGTTAGGGATGATATCATGAAAAATTTTGCTGAGTCCAAACTTCAATTA
>NW_020649003.1:0-382 GCF_003573695.1 Papaver somniferum
AAGTCGTTTCTACCGATACTGACAAGATCGTTTTCTCAGGTAATGGAGACACTCTAAGCATTCCATTGGTTATGTATCAACGTTCCAACAAAAATACTTGTATGCATCAAAAATCCCAAGTTCAATGGGGTAACTGCATTAAAAAGGGACAAATTTTAGCAGATGGTGTTGCTACAGTTGGTGGCGAACTCGCTTTGGGAAAAAACATATTAATAGCTTATATGCCATGGGAAGGCTACAATTTTGAAGACGCCATACTTATTAGTGAACGTCTAGTATATGGCGATGTTTATACTTCTTTTCATATACGAAAATATGAAATTCAGACTCATGTGACAAGCCAAGGCCATGAAAGGATCACTAATGAAATACCGCATTTAGA
>NW_020649004.1:0-1364 GCF_003573695.1 Papaver somniferum
TTTCAGAATATTTTGAAAAACAAACTCAATAGAAAGATCCTGATGCCTAATTACTGAAGCAAGCTAAGCGAATTCGTCAAAATATAGCCTTAAGCAACTGAGATATGAAACAGCAAAATATTGTCTACAAATTCACTTCTGTTTGTAACTTTAAGAAAATTGTAACTTGACTAGATTCACAAGACAAGTCAAAGTGTCCAACATTAGGTAAAAAATTATGATTACAGCTTATGCAGTGAGAATTCCCTTGATGAGAGTAAACATTCTCGGGATATTCCTTTGAAGGAGACAGAAGCTGGTGATGGTGCCACTGATGTGATTAATTATTCTCACATTTGTGAAGGCGATGCTCAGGATGCCTCTCGAACTGATGCTGAAGATTCTTCTTGTCCTGATCTTTCTTCGAATGATGAAGGTGCTCGCATAGATCAAGCTTCTCAGAGCGGCCAAGTTGACGAACCGAATGCTCCTTAAAATTTTGCATCTTTGATTTTCATAATTTGCATTCCGTAGACATTCTTGTTTGTTTATTTTTTTCGGATATCTGGGCGCTCCCGTTTTTGATGAAATTATTTTTCTTTCACTTATTTGCGCACGTTTTTGCCCTGCATTTTATCGCAAAGAAAGAGATACTGTCGCAACCTGTCTTTGAAAATATTATGTCTCATTGTCATTGTGTAAGTTATCCTATTAGGGGATTTTGCACGATTCTTAACCAAATATTAAGTTAAGCTTCGACTGATTAAGTATCTCATGTTTTCATCAAAAAACATAATACGTTCTAACTAACATGCCTTTTATAAGATAATTCTGATTGAGAAGGTGAAGAATAGAGGTGTAAAACGTGCCGGCCCGGCACACGAAATCGCGTGCTTTACGTGTCATGTGCCGTGCTGGGCTGTGTCAATGATTTAAACGTGTTGTGTCGTGTTGTACTTTAGTAGTCAAAAGCTAGGCACAACATAGCCCACGGACACAACACGTAACGTGTTCTGTCGTGCTGGCACATGTGTTATAAATAATTTGAGATCAGTTAATGGTATACATTAAGTTGGACATTATCACGATATCTAAATAGACAACATATAATTTGAAATTATTTCAGAATTTATTTTAAATAAAATTAACAAATTTATTCAATAAAAAAAAATATCGCACCAAATATAAAATTGGATCACTGTCATGTGAATTAATGTTCTAGTCAAGTATATATAGATAACGACATTATAACAACGATATCGAAATATATTTTCCAAATATTTAGGTATGTTGTGTAAAGAGCCTATTGGTGGCTGATCCACCGACTTGGTCAAGGAATAAAATTCAGTTTATGCCACCAACAAGATAAACACTAAGCTAGAGTA
>NW_020649005.1:0-386 GCF_003573695.1 Papaver somniferum
AAAAAAAAAAAAAAAAAAAAAAAAACCAAAATTTTTACTTTTCTCCCATCCAAAAACCAAATTTTACTTGCTCCCATTTTAAACCAAAATTTTTTCTTCTTTCTCCCATCTTAAACCAAAATTTTTATTTTACTCCCATTTTAAAATCAAATTTTCAAATGTCTCCCACCAAAACCAAAATTTTCCCATAAAAAACCAAAATTTTAAAACCCTTTAAAACCAAATAGTGGGCTTTGTGTCTTTTCAAAATGGGCCAACCTCGTGCTCTCCATGAATACATGTATCCATCAATACAAATTCCATTATCATGTATTGTATTACCTCAAACCAATAACCCTTTTAAAATAAATGCAAACATGATACAAATACTTCCTATATTTCGAGGG
>NW_020649006.1:0-905 GCF_003573695.1 Papaver somniferum
AAGTCAAATTTCACAATATAAGAAGGATGAAAGACCATGCAGACTAATCCAAATCCTAACAAATTTCATCTATCTTGAATCAAATAGAAAGACAAAGCCAACACAAAAAGAAAGAGTTCATAAAAATGTTGAATTTTATATACGTTAACTCAATAAAGTCGACACATTTCGTTATAAGTCGAAAATTGAGTTCTGAGACTAAATTGTAAACTAGATAAACTCATCTTTAACAGAAAAAGTTTGAAAAATGTATTTTAATTACAATTAATATGTTCTAAGGCAATACATCTAGTAAAAATTGCATTTCTATGTACGTTGATTCAACAAAATATGAAGGAAGTCAAATTTCACAATAGAAGAAGGATGAAAAACCTTGCAGAACTAATCCAAATCCTAACAAATTTCATCTATCTTGAATCAAATAGAAAGACAAAGCCAAGACAAAAAGAAAGAGCTCCTAAAAATGTTGAATTTTATATACGTTAACTCAAAAAAGTTGACACATTTCGTTATAAGTCGGAAATTGATTTCTGAGACTAAATTGTAAACTAGATAAACTCATCATTAACAGAAAAAGTTTTAAAATTGTATTGTAATTACAATTAATATGTTCTAAGGCAAAACGTCTAGTAAAAATTATATTTCTATGTACGTTGATTCAAGAAAATATGAAGCAAGTCAAATTTCACAATAGAAGAAGGATGAAAGACCATGCAGAACTAATCCCAATCATAACAAATTTCATCTATCTTGAATCAAATAGAAAGACAAAGCAAACACAAAAAGAAAGAGTTCATAAAATTTTTGAATTTAATATATGTTAACTCAAAAAAGTTTACACATTTCGTTATAAGTCAGAAATTTATTTCTGAGACTAAATTGTAAACTAGATAAAGTCATCTTTA
>NW_020649007.1:0-883 GCF_003573695.1 Papaver somniferum
GAAGAAGGATGAATGACCATGCAGAACTAATCCAAATCCCAAAAAAATTTCATCTATCTTGAATCAAATAGAAAGACAAAGCCAACACAAAAAGAAAGAGTTCATAAAAATGTTTAATTTAATATATGTTAACTCAAAAAAGTCTACACACTTCGTTATATGTCGGAAATTGATTTCTGAGACTAAATTGTAAACTAGATAGACTCATCTTTAACAGAAAAAGTTTGAAAAATGTACTGTAATTACAATTTATATGTTCTAAGGCAATACGTCTAGTAAAAATTGCATTTCTATGTACGTTGATTCAAGAAAATATGAAGCAAGTTAAATTTCACAATAGAAGAAGGATGAAACACCATGCAGAACTAATCCAAATCCTAACAAATTTCATCTATCTTGAATCAAATAGAAAGACAAAGCCAATACAAAAAGAAAGAGTTCCTAAGAATGTTGAATTTTATATACGTTAACTCAAAAAAGTCTACACATTTCGTTATAAGTCGGAAATTGATTTTCGAGACTAAATTGTAAACTAGATAGACTCATCTTTAACAGAAAATGTTTGAAAAATGTATTGTAATTACAATTAATATGTTCTAAGGCAATACGTCTAGTAAAAATTGCATTTCTATGTACGTTTGATTCAAGAAAATATGAAGCAAGTCAAATTTCACAATAGAAGAAGGATGAAAGACCATGCAGAACTAATCCAAATCCTAACAAATTTCATCTATCTTGAATCAAATAGAAAGACAAAGCCAACACAAAAAGAAAGAGTTCATAAAAATGTTGAATTTTATATACGTTAACTCAAGAAAGTCTACACATTTCGTTATAAGTCGGAAATTGATTTCTGAGACTAAATTGTAAACTAGATAGACTC
>NW_020649008.1:0-821 GCF_003573695.1 Papaver somniferum
ACGTTGATTCAAGAAAATATGAAGGAAGTCAAATTTCACAACAGAAGAAAGATGAAAGACCACGCAGAACTAATCCAAATCCTAAAAAATTTCATCTATCTTGAATCAAATAGAAAGACAAAGCCAATATAAAAAGAAAGAGTTCATTAAAATGTTGAATTTTGTATACATTAACACAAAAAAGTCTACACATTTCGTTATAAGTCGGAAATTGATTTCTGAGACTAAATTTTTAACTAGATAAACTCATCTTTAACAGAAAAAGTTTGAAAAATGTATTGTAATTACAATTAATATGTTCTAAGGCAATACGCCGAGTAAAAATTGCATTTCTATGTACGTTAATTCAAGAAAATATGAAGGAAGTCAAATTTCACAATAAAAGAAGGATGAAATACCATGCAGAACTAATCCAAATCCTAACAAATTTCATCTATCTTGAATCAAATAGAAAGACAAAGCCACCAAAAAAAGAAAGAGTTCATAAAAATGTTAATTTTATATACGTTAACTCAAAAAGGTCTACACATTTCGTTATAAGTCGGAAATTGATTTCTGAGACTAAATTGTAAACTAGATAAACTCATCTTTAACAGAAAAAGTTTGAAAAATGTATTGTAATTGCAATTAATATGTTCTAAGGCAATACGTCTAGTAAAAATTGCATTTCTATGTACGTTGATTCAAGAAAATATGAAGGAAGTCAAAATTCACAATAGAAGAAGGATGAAAGACCATGCACAACTAATCCAAATCCTAACAAATTTCATCTATCTTGAATCAAATAGAAAGACAAAGCCACCACAAAAAGAAAGAGTTCA
>NW_020649009.1:0-759 GCF_003573695.1 Papaver somniferum
CAAATTTCATCTATCTTGAATCAAATAGAAAGACAAATCCAACACAAAAAGAAAGAGTTCATAAAAATGTTGAATTTTATATACGCTAACTCAAAAAAGTCTACACATTTCGTTATAAGTCGGAAATTGATTTATGAGACTAAATCGTAAACTAGATAAACTCATCTTTAAGAGAAAAAGTTTGAAAAATGTATTGTAATTACAATTAATATGTTCTAAGGCAATAGTCTAGTAAAAATTGCATTTCTATGTACGTTGATTCAAGAAAATATGAAGGAAGTCAAATTTCACAATAGAAGAAGGATGAAAGACCATGCAAAACTAATCCAAATCCTAACAAATTTCATCTATCTTGAATCAGATAGAAAGACAAAGCCAACACAAAATGAAAGAGTTCATAAAATTGTTGAATTTTATATACATTAACTCAAAAAAGTCTACACATTTAATTATAAGTCGGAAATTGATTTCTGAGACTAAATTATAAACTAGATAAACTCATGTTTAACAGAAAGAGTTTGAAAAATGTATTGTAATTACAATTAATATGTTCTAAGGCAATACGTCTAGTGAAAATTGCTTTTCTATGTACGTTGATTCAAGAAAATATGAAGGAAGTCAAATTTCACAATAGAAGAAAGATGAAAGACCATGCAGAACTAATCCAAATCCTAACAAATTTCATCTATCTTGAATCAGATAGAAAGACAAAGCCAACACAAAAAGAAAGAGTTCATAAAAATGTTGAATTTTATATAC
>NW_020649010.1:0-436 GCF_003573695.1 Papaver somniferum
ACGTTGATTCAAGAAAATATGAAGGAAGTCAAATTTCATAATAGAAAAGGATGAAAGACCATGCAAAACTAATCCAAATCCTAACAAATTTCATCTATCTTGAATCAAATAGAAAAACAAAGCCAACACAAAAAGAAAGAGTTCATAAAATGTTGAATTTAATATACGTTAACTCAAAAAAGTCTACACACTTCGTTATAAGTCGGAAATTGATTTTTGAGACTAAATTGTAAACTAGATAAACTCATCTTTAACTGAAAAAGTTTGAAAAATGTATTGTAATCACAAGTAATATGTTCTAAGGCTTTACGTCTACTAAAAATTGCATTTCTATGTACGTTGATTCAAGATAATATGAAGGAAGTCAAATTTCACAATAGAAGAAGGATGAAAGACCATGTAGAACTAATCCAAATCCTAACAAATTTCATCTATC
>NW_020649011.1:0-488 GCF_003573695.1 Papaver somniferum
ACGTTGATTCAAGAAAATATGAAGGAAGTCAAATTTTACAATAGAAGAAGGATGAAAGACCATGCAGAACTAATCCAAATCCTAACAAATTTCATCTATCTTGAATCAGATAGAAAGACAAAGCCAATACAAAAATAAAGGTTCATAAAAATGTTGAATTTTATATACGTTAACTCAAGAAAGTCTACACATTTTGTTATAAGTCGGAAATTGATTTCTGAGACTAAATTGTTAACTAGATAAACTCATCTTTGACAAAAAAAAGTTTTAAAAATGTATTGCAATTACAATTAATATGTTCTAAGGCAATATGTCTAGTAAAAATTGCATTTCTATGTACGTTGATTCAAGAAAATATGAAGGAAGTCAAATTTTACAATAGAAGAAGGATGAAAGACCATGCAGAACACCCAAATCCTAACAAATTTCATCTATCTTGAATCAAATGGAAAGACAAAGCGAACACAAAAACAAAGAATTCATAAAAA
>NW_020649012.1:0-680 GCF_003573695.1 Papaver somniferum
AATACGTCTAGTAAAAATTGCATTTCTATGTACGTTGATTCAAGAAAATATGAAGGAAGTTAAATTTCACAATAGAAGAAAGATGAAAGACCATGCAGAATTAATCCAAATCCTAAAAAATTTCATCTATGTTGAATCAAATAGAAAGACAATTCCAAGATAAATAGAAAGAGTTCATAAAAATGTTGAATTTTATATACGTTAACTCAAAAAAGTCTACACATTTTTTTATAAATTGGAAATTGATTTCTGAGACTAAATTGTAAACTAGATAAACTCATCCTTAACAGAAAAAGTTTGAAAAATGTATTTTAATTACAATTAATATGCTCTAAGGCAATACGTCTAGTAAAAATTGCATTTCTATGTACGTTGATTCAAGAAAATATGAAGGAAGTCAAATTTCACAATAGAAGAAATTCGAAAGACCATGCAGAACTAATCCAAATCCTAACAAATTTCATCTATCTTGAATCAAATAGAAAGACAAAGCAAACACAAAAAGAAAGAGTTCATAAAAATGTTGAATTTTATATACGTTAACTCAAAAAAGTCTACACATTTCTTTATAAGTTGGAAATTGATTTCTGAGACTAAATTGTAAACTAGATGAACTCATCTTTAACAGAAAAAGTTTGAAAAATGTATTGTAATTACAATTAATATGTTCTAAGGCAATA
>NW_020649013.1:0-486 GCF_003573695.1 Papaver somniferum
ACGTTGCATCAATGTAATAAATTCCCCACACCAAATGGAATAGGTGAAATCAGAGGAGATGTTGACAATGCGAAATTATGTCATCAAATTGAAGTAAAACATTATGAAGGACAAGCAAAAAAGAAACAATTTCACAGAAAGTTGACAAAGGAAGCAAAGAAAGAAGAAGAATTTAGAGTATATATGATAAGGGAAAATGAAGGCAAAGGAATACCCAGCGAAATTTCGGAAGAAGGAGAAGGACCTATGAAAACAATAAAAGAACCAACATCAATGGGAGAACCTAAACCCAGTTACACTGCCGCAAAACCAACAAAAGAAATAAACGTTGGGACTATAGAGGAACCTCTAATATTGAGAATTGGAACCAAAATGGATATGAAAGAAGAAGAAAGAACTGTTAACTTGTTGCGAGAATATAAAGATGTTTTCGCAGGAAGCATGGATGAGATACCGGGAATAGATCCATCAATTGCATGCCACAAG
>NW_020649014.1:0-809 GCF_003573695.1 Papaver somniferum
TTTTTTATTTTATTTTGACGTTTCTTTATAATAAACTAGTTACTATGTCTAGTTTTTTATAGAATTATATGATCAATACAAATATCTATATCGTATTGAGAAAAAAACATGATGAGTCTTGAATTAATTCAATCAAAGTTTTTCGGACACTGACACAAATGACCATATTATTATGCTTTTACACACTATAAGGAACTAGTTAGTTGGTAAGAATGAGACATTTGTTCCAAATATTTTCTTCCCATGGATCTTCAAGGATTTCCTTTGTCTTTTCCCAACAATCCTGACCGGTTTGAATAATTTCACGGCAACAAGTAACATCCTTTTGGCTAGGAAAAGTCTTTGTGACAAGAAGTTGTGTCAAAGTGTATATACTCGATTGAGAAATTCTACATTGTTCAGGCCATGTAGGTGCTTGTGTTGGGGAGTTACCGCTGATCATTGGTGCTTGTGATGGAGATCCTGTGAGACTGACACACTTGTCCCAAGTAATTTCCGCCCATGGATGAAGGTTAGCAAAAGCAGGAACATTTAGATCTTCAATAACCTCCATTACCTTTTCCCAGCAATACTTTGTAGTTTGTACAATTTCTTTGCAACATACTACATCCTTTTGGGTTGGAAAAGCCTTCGAGACAACAAGATTTCCCACAAAATCTCCACATGGTCCGGACATTCTACATTGTTCTGGCCATGGACTAACCCAAGGTGCTTCTGCTGGAGAACTATCAATATCCCTCGCACCACTTACACCAATAAAAACCGAAGCACAAACAACAACGGAAAGAGCAACAACAAATCTAACATTA
>NW_020649015.1:0-415 GCF_003573695.1 Papaver somniferum
CCATTATTGTGATTACACATAGATATGTCCAACGTTTTCATCTTCATGTTTTTAGATTTATTGGTTTAAATTCTAAATTTGTTTGGAAGATGAATTTTGCAGTATTAATCTTTATGGTTTTATATATTGCAATATTGTTATGGGGTATGTGTGTTTGCGTCCGTGAACTATGATTGTCCCATACCTTGTCAAACGTAAAGTCTTTCGTATGTCAATATGCATGTATTGATAAAACAATGAATAGACTTTTGACAAATACAAAAGTTAAGCCTATTATCTCAATTATTGATGGAAGATAGGTTAAAATCTTTTGTTTGCAAGGATTATGTCTATTGAATGTCGTTATGCGAATAGTGATGGAAAATATAATGAATCCTTGTGTATTCCGCAGTATTGATCTTCCCTGATCCATATT
>NW_020649016.1:0-567 GCF_003573695.1 Papaver somniferum
AAAAAAAAAAAAACCAAGAACCAAAAGCCTTTTTAGTTGTTTGGGCTTTTTGTCTCAATTAATCCAAAATTTCTCTAAACCCATTGTGAAACCAAAAAACCCAACAAAACCAAATTTTAGGTCGTGTTTTTCTTTTGCTGTGGGCTTGTTAGATGTTAGTTCATCGATCAATGATCTTGTTAGGATAAGGTTGTAACCTTTAGAGACCAATCAAACCGACTAATTAGAGTCAATCCGATAGACCCAATTGACATACCCACATCCTCTGAGGAAAACACACCGGACCAACCTGAGATAATGGAAGAACCCCATAGCCTCAAGGATTACATGTACCCCACAAGGACCAGCCAACCCTCGTGCATTGTTTTACCAGAAGCTACTGGTCATTATGAGCTAAAATCGAGCACAATACAAATGCTTCCCGTGTTTAGAGGAATTGAAAATGAAAACCCTTACCATCACGTGAGAGAATTTGAGGAGATTTGTGGAACTATACGTTTCACTCAGATGTCTGACGAAACCCTAAAATTGAGACTATTCCCTTTTTCTTTGAAGGAAAAGGCCAAG
>NW_020649017.1:0-731 GCF_003573695.1 Papaver somniferum
TTTCTTAATGTAACCTCCACCTTCTATCCCAACCAACCAAAGAACAAGCTAGTCAAGTTTCGTTCAGTATTCTAAAGTGATTGGCAACTAAAACTTCCGATAGAACACCTCAAAGATGAGGCTATACATGTATTGGTAGATCGTGCGCGTGCAAGTTTCTTATCACTATGTGAATTGTGCTAGAATCAGGGTGCCTAAATATCTAGACTAAGAATCCTAATAATTACATATTTGCATAAGAGTCAACATTTCAAGGTAAATGAGCTCCATTTTTATGTTTTTATCATTTTTCTATTTTTTTGTTTTGATTTTTGATTTTTTTCAAAAAGGAAGAGTTCAAATTTTTCAATATAGCATGTTATCGGGATATCTACTCTATACCCCCAAACCTAAACTAAACATTGTCCTCAATGTTTCAAAAGGTGAATAAAATTATAATACAACATACGAATAGGACCATGCTGAGCAGAGAAAAAGGAAAGAGAATACCCGGATGTCGGCGAAAGCAAGATTAGAACTCCGTTATTCAAGGCAAAAATCCAACATATTTCAGCCGAGATCATATTGGATTAGCAAAATATATACAAAAGGAACAAAAGGATTTTTAAAATTTTTATCTACTGGATTATATACAAAAAATTCACCATACACTAACAATCTAAAGAGTTGAGGATCAACCCAAAAGACAAAGTGTAGAGGTTTCAACAGCTTCACACAAATATAACAGGAAA
>NW_020649018.1:0-595 GCF_003573695.1 Papaver somniferum
AGGCACTAAAGAATCTCCTTGGTTGGCATACAATCATTGACTATAGGAGGAAGTACCCTGATGCGAAATTCCAATTTTTGTACACGAGTTTGCACTCAAGCATACTAAAATTCATATATAAGTCACAGAGCTCTACTCAGATAGTTTCTGTACATCATAACCGGAGTCAACCAATCATATAAAAAGATTAAGAAGATGGATAAAGAGAAAAATAGATGGTTTAAAGTGAATGGTGTTTCCCATATCTGTCTGAAGGCCTCTACCAAGATGAACCTATCTTAATGGACTGAGATACCAGTGTGACTAATATCAACACAACTGGCATATACAAGGGGACCAGTGGTCGATAAACCTAACTCTAGGTCAACAAAACTGGCATATACAAGGGCAACAGTGGTCGACTTTATTGAATTTATTCTGGTTGGTCTCATGGTCTGGTCTCAATTTTCATTATTTTTTTGGTATCTCAATCACTCTATTTCAACCTAGCAATGGTAACAACTTGAATCGTGTGCCCCACCAAATCACTTAAAAAAATAAAAAACAGAAGATTAGGATTCAACGAGATATGGCGAAACTACCGTGTTTTTTTTTT
>NW_020649019.1:0-832 GCF_003573695.1 Papaver somniferum
AACTCATAGTTCATTAAGATTAAAGAATTAATAGATGTCACCTGGACCGCTAGATATTATTTAAAACGTCTAATAATATTCTAAAACTGGTAAATTTAAGAGGATGGTTCAAAAGAATACACAAAAGTATAGGTGATTGCTTAGTTTCGTAGTACGCTTATTATCAATAACTCATAGTTCTTTAAGATTAGAGAATTAATAGATGTCACTTGGACCGCTAGAAACTGTTTAAAACATCTAATAATGTACTAAAATTGGTAAATTTAAGAGGATGGTTCCAAAGAATACACAAAAGTATAGGTAACGACTTAGTTTCGTAGTAGGCTTATTATAAATAACTCATAGTTCATTAAAATTAAAGAATTAATAGATATCACCTGGACCGCTAGATATTATTTAAAAATTGTAATAATATACTAAAACTGGTAATTTAAGAGGATGGTTCAAAAGAATACACAAAAGTATAGGTAACGACTTAGTTTCGTGGTAGGCTTATTATCAATAACTCATAGTTCATTAAGATTAAAGAATTAATAGATGTCACCTGGACCGCTAGAAATTGTTTAAAACATCTAATAATAAACTAAAACTGGTAAATTTAAGAGGATAGTTCAAAAGAATACACAAAAGTATAGGCAGCTGCTTAGTTTCGTAGCAGGCTTTATTATCAATAACTCATAGTTCTTTAAGATTAGAAAATTAATAGATGTCACCTGGACCGCAAGAAACTGTTTAAAACATCTAATACTATGCTAAAGCTAGTAAACTTAAGAGTATGGTTCAAAAGAATACACAAAAGTATAGGTAGCTGCTTAGTTTCGTAGTAGGCTTA
>NW_020649020.1:0-1287 GCF_003573695.1 Papaver somniferum
GGGCCTACAGTAATACCGCAAGTGCACGGTCGTCGGTTGTAGCTCGTGCAAGTACGGGTCGATCCACAGAGATCGGGTGTGTTTTGGAAGTGTTTTAGCTAATTGGGTTCCTAGTTTGCTATTGGGCTTTGAATACCCCTTTGGAACTATTGGGCTTAATGGGTTTGTTTTTAACAATGAAATACTTTAGGTCTTGGGCCTTTGAATTTAAACTGAGCCTTGGGCTCAGTTATTCTTTGAAATGCAAATGGGCTTTGACCTTTGAACTTAGGCTTTTGATTAAGCCCACAGTTACTTGGATTGGGCTTTTAATAAACTTGGGCTTCAACTTTTGGTTCAAATCTGGGCTTGGTTACTGAGGACTGGGCCTTAGGCTTCACTGAAGTGAATTGGGCTCAGTTGGACTTTGGACTCAGTTGGAGAAGAAGTGGCAGGGCAGCAGCAGGAGCAAGAGCTGCACAGCAAGGCCAACAGCAACTGCAGCAGAACAAGCAACAGCAGCTACAGCAGCAGCACAAGTGACAGAGAAGGCAATGTAGCAGCAGGGGAAGCAAATAGTAATGCAGCAGTGCAATGCAGCAAGGCAAATGCACAACAGCAGTGACAGAATGCACAAGGAATGGCAAGAAAACAGCAAACAAAAGCAATACAGGGCAAAAACAATGGAACAAAGCAAATGAAAACTAAACAGTGAACAAAACACAAAGGAGCAAAGTGAAAATGACACAAAGGCAGTTAGCCTAAGGCAGGGGAAGATGGTTAAGCTAACATGGAGCTAAACTAAGGCACTCTTTTAGAGTGGGAAGAGAACTAGCTTGCTCATTGTCACTAGTGAGCACTAGTTTCTCCCCACTGCTCAATTAACACTATGCATCAAAGTTTACTCTAAAACTCCATTACTTAACATGTATCACAAACTTAACACTACACTAAACATGGCATCCACAGTGACAAAACAATGAGTCTAACTAACAACAGGAACATCACACATTAACATTAATCAGGAAACAAACAGGATATGAAAAGTCTAACATGAACATGAAACTAAGCAGCAAATTGAACTAAAAAATCAACATTAACAGAACATGGAAATTGAACTGAACATGAAATTGAAATTGAGTTGTAAACTGAAATTTAACAGGACATGAGAGTCCTGGATGTAGGCTAGTCCAAACATACATAACAATTAACACAAACATTAACAATAAACACAAACATAACAATTAACAGGACATGAAAGTCCTGGATGCTGGCTATTCCAAGCATAACTATTACAACATACCCACA
>NW_020649021.1:0-568 GCF_003573695.1 Papaver somniferum
CGACTTCATCATTGCCATGGAAAAAGAAAAACTTAAGAAGAAAAATTTATCCACTCCGATAGGAAATCAATCATCATCCACCACCAACTCAATCCCATTATACTATAACAACTTAGAAGGAAGGAGCAAACCACCAGGTCAATTGACGCAATGGAAGAAGAGATACTTAGAAGGAAAAGAGAAGAAAAAGAGGCAGCAATAGAAGCAAAATATCGCAAAGAAACTAAAGAGATAATCGAACGTGTAAAACAAGCGAAGATAGAAGCGGATGTTGAGGAAGAAACCGAATGGATTAAAAATTTCTTCATAGAATCGGATTTGCCGGAAGATCACCGCCCTTTAAACCTTTATTGGGTCTTGTTGAGGATGGTCCTTATATGTCGAGGTTTGAGGACGGTAAGTGCAAGAAACGCAAAATGGATTACGGGATGAGTTCGTAGCGAGTCGGACAATTGCCCTTATAAAATTATGTCGCAAATACAACGAGTTTCTCGCAAGATACAGAGGGAATAGGTGGAAAGCTCAGGACACATATACCAAGTGGAGAAAAGAGCCTTTTAAGCATTTC
>NW_020649022.1:0-513 GCF_003573695.1 Papaver somniferum
AACCCTGATGTTTGAAATTAGAAGTGTGAAATGTCCTAAACTACGAGTTTATCATTTACCAAAAGCACCACTAAAGTCGCTTAAAATTTTCATAATATTTCTCGATTATTTTACATCAACCTTCATATATATAAAATTATTATCTCCAAAGTAGATAAGAGTAATTGAAGGGATAAATTTAGTGTTCAACAACATGTTGCTTTAAATGTTGTTCCAAAGGAAGTTTGGGAGTCTCTCTGGAAGATGAAACTGCCACACCTTGTGAAATTGTTCAGTTGGAAATGTTTAAAAGGAATTGTACCCACAAGACTTAGATTATGTCAAGCAATACAGTACATTGAAACACGTTATGAAATCTGTAAACAAGAGGAGGAATCTCTATATCATTTGCTGATTAGTTGCAACCATGCAAAAGTTGTATGGAGGTCTCTCAATATCAATATTGATGAAGTAATCAATAACTGCTATTCCGTCAGAGACTGGATAATTTCTTGGTTTCAAGGAGTGCAAAAT
>NW_020649023.1:0-357 GCF_003573695.1 Papaver somniferum
ACTAAAGTTAGACCTGAGTTTCTCATTCGGATGAACTGAAGACAAAATATATCAGAATTGACCATCACAGGTTCAAAGATTACTAAAATAGACCTGTGTTTCTCGTTTGGATGAACTGAAGACGAAATATATCAGAATTGAACATCACGGGTTCAAAGATTACTATAGGTAGACCTTAGTTTCTCGTTCGGATAAACTGAAGACGAAATATATCAGAATTGGACATCACGGGTTCAAAGATTACTAGAGTTACACCTGAGTTTTTCATTCGGATGTACTGAAGAGGAAATATCAGAATTGAACATCACGGGTTCAAAGATTACTAAAGTTAGACTTGAGTTTCTCATTTGGATGAAC
>NW_020649024.1:0-4437 GCF_003573695.1 Papaver somniferum
CCAAGGATACCAATTTTTTCTTCGTCTATCAGATTCAATCTAAACCTTTTTGTTTCCAAGGTACTTTACAGTCTTTACTTATTCTTGTTCTTCTGATTGGGCAATCTATCTTATGAGATTAACCTTGTTGATGTAAATGATTTAGGGTTTGAAATTGATTGAGAGTTTGAGATCAATTTAGGGTTTGAGAATTCAGATTGATTGAGCAATACATGTTAATATGTTATAATGAATACATATATTGATTGCACTCTGTACTACTGTGTGATAAGTGATAACTGATTAACTGTGATTCTATGAATGGTTTTGCAATTAGTTGTATCTTTCTTGTATGAGTATGTATGACAGTATCACTATGTGTATGTCTCACTGGAGGTATTTCCTAACTTGGATTTGTTGATAATATTGAGTTTGTATGTCAGTATGTATATATACTGTATGTTTGCCAAGTACAATAAGTATTGGGGTGTGTATGAGAATATGTAATGTATGGAAATGAATGGACTGAAAATATTCAATCTGCACAAATTCAACTGTAGTTATGAACTTCTTATGTATTTGCTTGTTATTTGTTTTGAACTGGTTGTAAACTTGTAATACACACAGGTTGAGGTTGTCCTATCCAATCAATGTCCTTATTGGAGGGGAAAGTGCAGATTTGTGGCCTGGGATTGCAACTTGCAAGTGCAGGTTGTGCAGCCATCCATTTTCGTTTGCAATGATCGCATTTCATTTCTTGTCGACTTGTCGTAGACATACTTATATGGTAGTGGAAATGTTGTTTTTAATTTTTGGCAAACTGAACTTATGAACTTATTTTGGATTGTTGTTTTGAAGTTATGCAAAATGTTGAACTTAAATATGTATGCAACCTGAACTTATTTTGGATTGTTGAACATTGAACTTATGGAAATGTTGTATTATATTTTGTAATATTTTTCAGGTAAAAAACCCGGTACCGGTCTTGTACCGGACCGGTACCGGAGGACCGGTACAACTCCAGGTACAAGTACAGGGACCGGTCCTCAAAATGAGGTACCGGTCAACACCAAGTACAGGGACCGGTTCCATAAGAGAACCGGACCGTACCGGAGTATGTGCAGCCCTAGCAGTGTCCTGATGGTATCAGAGGCGTAGGAGTACAACTGTACCTTCTATCAGTGGGAGATTGGTAGGGGTTCAACTATAGATCACTTCGAAGTTAGCTTGGAGTGGGATAGTGTCTGTAGCGGCTTAATACAGTGTGTTTTCAATCTGGACTAGGTCCCGGGATTTTTCTGCATTTGCGGTTTCCTCATTAACAAAACTTCTGGTGTCTGTGTTATTTCTTTTCCGCATTATAATTTATATAATAGAAATAATACAGGTTGTGCGTTCGTGATCATCAACTTCTCTAATCCAACTTTTGGTTGTTGATTGTTGTTGATTGATCCTTGGACATTGGTCTTTGGTACCGTCCAAGTTATCTCTCTTTGATAAAGACTCGCTATTGATTTTAGCTTGAGTAGAAATCAAATCGAGAGATTGAGATAGTAACTCTTTGAGATACTTTTTATCTAGATTGAGTCTGACTGTCTAGTTGATTCTCTAGCAAAGTATTTCGGAGTTAGTCCATACAGATTGCTAAGCGAAATATTGAATGGTGTTGTTAGACCCCGCTTTTTCAAAAAGTATAATATGAGATGTAGAGATTTTGATATTATTGATAAGATGTACTATCTCTTATATAGTCTAGAAATTGTAGAAGTGCCCGTGCGCCGAATCCCGGTCGAATTAGGTTACTTAAAGTCACAAAGATCCCAAAAATAAGTCGCTGTCACAGTTGTGTAAAAACAGACAAACTCACGTCCACCAGCTTCCATTGGCTTCAAAAGAACTAAAGCCCAGCCCAAATCCTTCGTGACTTGTCATTGAACTGTCGGAAAGCCAAAACTGACAGCCTATCTTTTCTTCTCCTCTTACGGCCAGGAGTTTCCCTCCGTGTGTTCTCCTGGAACTCTTCACAAATATCTTCTTTTCAATCACGGCTAGATTTCCCGTACGTAAACTCTCCTGGATCCTTTTTAGTTTTCTCGCATTCTACCACGGATGGGTTTTCTATACGCAAACTCTCCTGTTACTTTTTCCAGCCAAACCAATCTCACATATTTTCTCCCTGTCAACCTTTCTAAACGACACAGTCTTGTTTTCTTCTCTCACTCGGACTCCACTGCTATGCTCAGTCAACACCGGTTCTTCTCTTAAGTTCTCTACAACAATGACAGACTCGAGCTCACCCTGATTTCAGAGTCCTTATAGCTTCGTAACTTCTCTGCAACCTTACTTCCTTCGATCGTTTCCATCGACTCAAGCTCAGCTTCCTTCACCTACTGATAATCAACAGCACCAGGTTCTTCCCTGTCCATCTGGAGTCCACAGTCTCGAGCTCCCATAAATATCTCGAGCTGCACCTTCTGTTTCCTCTCGTCAATGCCTGAGAGAGTAGTTCAGAGTCAAGGCTTCACGCCTTAGCAAGCAGAGCAGCTACTCCTCGATTCCGGGGTGGGTCAATCGGAATACCTTAGCCGGTGAGACATTTCTTCTTCCATCAACCACCATTCTCTATCGGCATTCTTCAGTCACTGCCAAGCTCGAGTTAAACACAGCAAAATCCAACTCGAGCAGCTAACCTTCCATTGATCACGAGCTAACAAGCAAAGATTCGAACCACAGCATATCTATGGCAGCAGCATAATCAATCACCGGCATTCGCAGTCAATCACCATCTCACCGCCATTCCAACGTATCAGCAGCTCCAACTTCCATCGTTAATGACCAGTTGAGATGATTCTATCTTCTCCAACTTCCATTCGTGTTCCACCATTAGCACCATCCACTGAACATTACCATCTTTACTGCTTCTCTATCTCCTCGACAAAACTCTGTCCATCCAGCACCATCGCCATATTCAGTCAGCATCATTAATCAATCTTCCATCGACCCATTTCCTGTTAATCTCCGAACTCCATTGTCAGCAACAAGACAACAATGGTTCCCGGAAACCAAACCTCCGTCGAGTTCTTCTGTTGAGTTAGGGAAGAAGAAGTGGCATCCCCTTATCAATTGACTTGACTTCCTTTAGCAGTTCCTTTGAAACAGAACACCCCTTAACAGGATAACTTCCCCTTAACATACAGTGGGATGCCAATAGCATTTGTCCTAGATAATGACCATTTTGCCCTTTTGGTCTTCCAAGTTCTTGTTTGGCTCATAATTTCCATACAAACTCAGAAAGACTCCGTTCTTTCGCCATTGACTTCGTCTTCTCATCCTCTAAGCAATGATGACTGTAAATCCTCTATTTGAACGAGTTCCACCGGGTCTTTGGCCCTTCTCCACTTGTAGCTAACTTCTTTTATTGCACAATTAAGTGCAAATTCCCTTCTTTCGGATGATTCACCTAATGAAACATAAATAAGAGAAAACAAGAGTAATATACAATAATTCGCAAGAATATATAGCAATTACTAGCATGGATTCCACACTAAATATATGCAAAATATGCACTTAACGATGAACAAACTCGAAAGACAAATCTTTTGGGATGACATGCGGCCAATCGTTTATCCCCACACTTCGGAGAATGTGCAAGAACCGAAAAAAGGCAAGGGCAATGGTAGGCCAAGCACCAAAGAAACAAAAAAACAAGTAAGAGAATATGCACAGGTGTTGGCTAAGAGAAAAATTGAAATGACCCCTTTTACTAGAGATCCTTCGGGGCATGAGCATACCGCGGCGAAGTACCAAGAAGATTCTAAGAAAAGGGCTAGGAATATTATGGAAAAGGGCGAAACAGGTGAACGGGATATGAAGAAAAAAGGATCGCTCGCCACCAACCCCTTTTGTTGATAAAAGCTACTTGGAAGAGATACCTTCTTACATTACAAAGTACGTCATATCCACCGATGACGTCCCTCCGAATGGTAATTGCGGTTTCCACGTTGTCGTACAACAACTAGGGCCTTTCACTCAAGATGCGAAGATATATAATGATGATTAAATCACTTATGTCCGACAAAGGTTGTTGATGAAGCTAAAGGAGAAACCGGAATTTTACAAGACAATGTTGTCTGATGGGGATGCTAGTCTCAGTGTACAGTTTGTTACGTATCAAATCCGTCTCCACGGGGACAATCCAATCACAAGGGATCATTGGATGGGCATGCCGATCTGTGGGCACTTAATCGTCGAAGCATTCAATTGCGTGGTTCACTATTTTTCAGAAGGTTCTAGTTTCACATACACTCCGAAAACCACCATATGTGTCGAGCATCTTAAGCGTAGGAGAGTGGTGATTGCGTTGGTTAACAACAACCATTTTATAGGACTCCGGTTAGAAGACAATTTCCCATTGCCTATGATATGTGGAAACTCTTATTGGCCTGGATTTAACCCCGA
>NW_020649025.1:0-2262 GCF_003573695.1 Papaver somniferum
GTGACGTCACCGGTGACATTAGCACATTTATTAGAGCATTTAGCGGGCTTATGTAAAAATTACCAGGGTATCCTCTTTCAAATACTGAATTAGGGTTTCGATACACAAAACCCTAAGTCTACGCATACCGCGCAACCATTGCGCAAAAGCATGGAAAACATGCCAAATGCACGTACCGTGCAATCATCGCGCAAAGCATAGCAATTGCACGTACCATGCAATCATTGCGCAAAAGCATGCCAATCATGCCACTCACACACGTCACGCAACATGCCAAATGCACGTACCGTGCAAACATCGCGCAGAACATAGCAATTGCACGTACCGTTCAATCATTGCGCAAAAGCATGGAAAACATGCCGAACGCACGTACCGTGTACTTATCGCATAGCAATTGCGCGTACCGCGCAATCATTGCACTAAATATGGCAACCATGCCAAAACTACAAATAAACACGCAATCATTGCGCTAGATTTGGCAACCATGCCAAACCGCAAAACAACTCTCAATCATCGCTCTAACCATACCAAAATCCCAAAACGCGCGATCATTGCACACGTCGCGCAACCTAGGGACAATGCTCGCCACATGCGCCATTCACACATGCCGTGCAACCCTTGCACACGCCATACAACCTAGAGCCAATGCCTCCACACATGTAATTGGCACATGCCGTGCAACACTTTCACTTTGGCATTACCACTTGCACCCGACGTGCAACCTAGGGCCAAGGCATGCCACAAATTCCATTGGCACATGTCGTGCAACCCTTGCACTTTGGCATGCCGCGCCTACATCAAAGGCCACGATTCCTCTTAAGATGCAAAATCTCGACCGTCGAAGGTCTCCACTGAGCCGGCAAGTCTCTCTAGCTCAACTTATCAAACACCAGCGACATGCTACATGTTTTCCACGAAAACACTCGAGACATCAAAACGTATGTCATAAACTGGGGGATGCTCATTAGGGTATTGGTTTGGCGGTCTATAGCGTGCGGCATACACAAATGCCCGTTTGAAGACAGTGTCATAAGAATAAAATGTTTAGTAAACACGCAAAGTAATGGTGAAACGCTCTTCATTGTGGAACATCAATTCCATCAAATTTCATCAATACCAAGCGTTACCACCTCTTCCCATTTAAATCATACGTTTCTTTTCTTACGAGGCCAGAGTACGTTCCACTTGGAATTGTATAAATAGGTTTTACCTATTTCCACCGAAACACAAGTTTTTGGTCAGGGAGAAATACAACACTCGGAAAGGAAACTCTTGCTAGCTTTCTCAAAGCTTTCACTTTCTGATAAAGTCAAGCACTACTCTTCCAGAACTTCTCTGATCTCAACACTCTCTCCGCTTCCCTCCCTAAACCAGCCCTTCTCCTCCTCTTTGTGACCGAAGCAAATCCGGAACGCCATTTTTTGGTTTAGGACAGATTTGTATAGATTGATCTATCGAATCTAAAGTACTCCCGTGCAGTACATTTGTTTAGGGTTTAGATTTATTTCTCACTTACTCACCGAAATTACCAAAATCAGCAAAAACGGTTTTTTCCCAAAAACAATTGGCGACCAAAGTGGTAGATTGATTTCTCGGTTACAATATCAGCTTTCAAAACTCGATCTCATACTTTGATCCAGGATGGCGGAAGCAAACGATTTTTTTCAGGGATCTACAACTCGATTACCAGACAACCTGGTTACCAGTCGTAATCCGCAAGAGATGGCTGGGGACTTCACAAGAACTGAAAGTGAACAATTCAGTCACCAGGAAACTCCAAAACGGCTGGGGACTTTCCGTAATCACGAAAATACTACATACAAAGCCGGTTTTACACGGGAATGATCTTGTTTTCATCAGAAGACCCAGAAAACTGAGTAAGTCTAGACTGGACAAAATATACGATTTATTCTTTTAGGTTCTCGATAAAACCATCATACTATTTCATCTTATGCCAACTAGCGTCACACACTTTCATAAAATCAGTATCCTATTCGCAAGTTATAATCAGAGAAATACTATTAAAACCATTCATTTCAAAATAACCCAGTATCCTCATAGAATACCAACCGTCTATCAAAACTACTCAAACTCTAAACCGGGCACCCGGTGTGCCTTTCAAACAAAAGAAAAAGAGAACTAAGCAGAGAAACATTCAAGGAAATTTATCCAATAGTGGTCTTCTCTTCTTGGAGAAATCCTCCCTCGCATCTTCGAGAGCCACTCCCTTCAGAGTCAACGTCTTGGATAATTCTTCGATTT
>NW_020649026.1:0-325 GCF_003573695.1 Papaver somniferum
AATTGGAATACGCAACTAAATCAAACCACAAAAGTGATCAATTTAATTGAAAGTGCTCAACATAAGTAAACTCACGGAGCTACGACTAAGTAAATCACACGGAGATGACTAACTTAACCGTTCAAATACTCAACATAAGGAGAACCTTACAGAATATATGACTACATTAACCAAATAACATGATAGTGTAGCCTTTCATATACTCAACACAAGAACTTGTGGAATATATGAAAACTCAACTAGATTAATTACAAGAGAACCTATAATTAATCTAATTGGAATACAAATAACCAAACTAATCACCGAAGTAATCAATTTAATTATT
>NW_020649027.1:0-465 GCF_003573695.1 Papaver somniferum
AAAAAACCTAAACCTAACTTGATTTGCAAGTTAATTTTCCTATAAATACAACTCGAAAATCTCTTTTCAAAACACACAAGCAACGACCATCTCTAGGTCTTTTCTTCATCTTCTTTCTTTTATTTTCATGCGGCGTTTTACTTCCATCCCCGTTGTTGAGTTTAAGCGTGGGTAAATTTTAATACATGTTTCGACCCATGCCCATGCGCATGTACCAAGCACCAATTCCGTGTCTACTTGAAATTATTTTTTGCAAGTTTTTAACTTGATAAATAATTTATTTAAGAGTTTTATTTATGGAAAAATTCCTTTTTTGTGTTTAACTGTTTTACAAGAAACAAAACTCGTTTTATAAAAAAAACCTAAACCTAACTTGATTTGCAAGTTAATTTTCCTATAAATACAACTCGAAAATCTCTTTTCAAAACACACAAGCAGCGACCATCTCTAGGTCTTTTCTTCATC
>NW_020649028.1:0-615 GCF_003573695.1 Papaver somniferum
ACTAAATTCCTCCATCTCTCAATCAGCTCAATTTACATGAATTCTAACCTAAACTTCCACCACTAACAGTGAACAAACTTAACATTTGAGGAACTAAACATTAAACACTAAACATAACAGTAAACTATTGAGAAAACAACAACGAAGGGAGACAGTAAACAAGAGTGATGAAAGAACACTAGGATGTTGAATCCACCATTAACCTAAGGGATATTCTACTCACAGCTAAGATAATTACCAAAGTGCTAATTGTCTGATTAAAGCACAACTAGTCTAAGGGCTTAGCAACACTGAACATGAGCTGCACATGATGAAGACTATCTCAGCTGGTTCATAATTTCATCTAGTCCTAGCATTTGGGATTCAGAACATACATAACAGAAACAGTACAGAACATGATACAAATATTACAGAAACATAACATAACAGGAGACATGAAACATAACATGGATAGCAACAGCACATTACATCAAATGGAGAAACTGAACAATACACAGAACATGGAAAAACATGGATAGCAAAACAGTGAAGAACAAAGGATAAAAACAGAGCATAAAATGGAATTTTTTACAGAACTCACAGTTCTGGACACACTGGCTAATCCAGGCATACCTA
>NW_020649029.1:0-439 GCF_003573695.1 Papaver somniferum
AAAATCATAAACAACCGAATTGGATGTTGTTGTTGGTTTATATCGTACCATTTATCATATCTCACTTAACTAAATTGGGACCGATCTGAAATATCAAAGATGCATATTCCAAGAACTTTATAAGTTGTAGATCATTCTAAGCTGAGTTTGTAGGATAAGATCATAAGGAACCACATGGTTGAAACTAAACTCAAGCTGCTAAAAGTGCTGAACACAATAATGCATAATAACAACATATACGAACATATAGAAAATCAATGAAAAGGGAAAAATTTCAGCTAAAGCGATGTATATATCATCTTTTGTCATTTGTTATAAATGTAAAAACGCGCAATAAAGTGCAACCAACCATCCGTTATCCTAATACATAAGGTAAACCATTTTGTTCCCGGAAGCGACAAATTAAAGAATTATCAAGGAACTAAGGCTGGAAAAGCCT
>NW_020649030.1:0-604 GCF_003573695.1 Papaver somniferum
ACTAAATTGTAAACTAGATAAACTCATCTTTAACAAAAAAAGTTTGAAAAATGTATTATATTCACAATTAATATGTTCTAAGGCATTACGTCTAGTAAAAATTGCATTTCTATGTACGTTGATTCAAAAAAATATGAAGTAAGTCAAATTTCACAATAGAAGAAGGATGAAAGACCAATAAGAACTAATCCAAATCCTAACAAATTTCATCTATCTTGAATCAAATAGAAAGACAAAAGCCAACAGAAAAAGAAAGAGTTCATAAAAACGTTGACTTTTATATGCGTTAACACAAAAAAGTTTACAAACTGAGTTATACATATGAAATTGATTTCTGAAACTAAATTGTAAACTAGATAAACTCATCTTTAACATAAAAAGTTTGAAAAATGTATCGTAATCACAAATAATATGTTTTAAGGCATTACGTCTAGTAAAAATTGCTTTTCTATGTACGTTGATTCAAGAAAATATGAAGGAAGTCAAATTTCACAATAGAAGAAGGATAAAAGCCCATGCTGAACTAATCCAAATTCCAACAAATTTCATCTATTTGAATCAAATTGAAAGACAAAGCCAAAGCATAAAGAAAGAGTTCATAAAA
>NW_020649031.1:0-727 GCF_003573695.1 Papaver somniferum
TACACACTTCGTTATAAGTCTGAAATTGATTTCTGAAACTAAATTGTAAACTAGATAAACTCATCTTTAACAGAAAAAGTTAGACAAATGTATTATAGTCACAAATAATATGTTCTAAGGCATTACGTCTAGTAAAAATTGCATTTCTATGTACGTTGGTTCAATAAAATATGAAGTAAGTTAAATTTCACAATAGAATAAGGATGAAAGACCAGCCAGAACTAACCCAAATCCTAACAAATTTCATCTATATTGAATCAAATAAAAAGACAAAGCCAACAAAAAAAGAAAGAGTTCATAAAAATGTTGAGTTTTATATACCTTAACTCAAAAAAGTCTACACACTTCGTTATAAGTCTGAAATTGGTTTCTGAATTGTAAACTAGATAAACTCATCTTTAACATAAAAGGTTTGAAAATGTATTGTAATCACAAATAATATTTACTAAGGTATGACGTCTGGTAAAAATTGCATTTCTATGTACGTTGATTCAAGAAAATATGAAGGAAAATTTCACAATAGAAGAAGGATGAAAGACCAGCCAGAACTAACCCATATTCTAACAAATTTCATCTATTTGAATCAAATTGAAATACAAAACCAACACAAAAAGAAAGAGTTCATAAAAATGTTGAATTTTATATACGTTAACTCAAAAAAGTCTACACACTTCGTTATAAGTCTGAAATTGATTTCTGAAACTAAATTGTAAACTAGATAAACTCA
>NW_020649032.1:0-507 GCF_003573695.1 Papaver somniferum
TATACGTTAACTCAAAAAAGTCTACACACTTCGTTATAAGTCGGAAATTGATTTCTGAGACTAAATTGTAAACTAGATAAACTCATCTTTAACAGAAAAAGTTTTAAAAATGTATTGTAATTACAATCAATATGTTCTAAGGCAACACGTCTAGTAAAAATTGCATTTCTATGTACGTTGATTTAAAAAATATGAAGGAAGTCAAATTTCACAATAGAAGAAGGATGAAAGACAATTCACAACTAATCAAATCCTAACAAATTTCATCTATCTTGAATCAAAAAGAAAGACAAAGCCAACACAAAAAGAAAGAGTTCATAAAAATGTTGAATTTAATATACGTTAACTCAAAAAAGTCTACACACTTCGTTATAAGTGGGAAATTGATTTCTGAGACTAAATTGTAAACCAGTTAAACTCATCTTTAACAGAAAAAGTTTGAAAAATGTATTGTAATTACAATTAATATGTTCTAAGGCAATACGTCTAGTAAAAATTGCATTTCTA
>NW_020649033.1:0-1170 GCF_003573695.1 Papaver somniferum
GTTATACATCTGAAATTGATTTCTGAAACTAACTTGTAAACCGGATAAACTCATCTTTAACAGCAAAAGTTTGAAAAATGTTTTGTAATTACAAATAATATGTTCTAAGGCATTCTGTCTAGTAAAAATTGCATTTCTATGTACGTTGACTCAAGAAAATATGAGGGAAGTCAAATTTCACAATAGAAGAAGGATGAAACACCAAGAAGAACTAATCCAAATCCTAACAAATTTCATCTATCTTGAATCAAATAGAAAGACAAAGCCAACACAAAAAGAAAGAGTTCATAAGATGTTGAATTTTATATACGTTAAATCAAAAAAGTCTACAAACTTCGGTATAAGTCGGAAATTGATTTCTCGGACTAAATTGTAAGATAATTAAACTCATCTTTAACAGAAAAAGTTTGAAAAATGTATTGTAATTACAATTAATATGTTCTAAGGCAATATGTGTAGTAAAAATTGCATTTCTATGTACGTTGATTCAAAAAAATATGAAGGAAGTCAAATTTCATAATAGAAGAAGGATGAAAGACCAAGAAGAACTAATCAAATCCTAACAAATTTCATTTATCTTGAATCAAATAGAAAGACAAAGCCAACACAAAAAGAAAGAGTTCATAAAAATGTTGAGTTTTATATACGTTAACTCAAAAAAGTCTACACACTTCGTTATACATCTGAAATTGATTTCTGAAACTAACTTGTAAACCGGATAAACTCATCTTTAACAGCAAAAGTTTGAAAAATGTTTTGTAATTACAAATAATATGTTCTAAGGCATTCTGTCTAGTAAAAATTGCATTTCTATGTACGTTGACTCAAGAAAATATGAGGGAAGTCAAATTTCACAATAGAAGAAGGATGAAACACCAAGAAGAACTAATCCAAATCCTAACAAATTTCATCTATCTTGAATCAAATAGAAAGACAAAGCCAACACAAAAAGAAAGAGTTCATAAGATGTTGAATTTTATATACGTTAAATCAAAAAAGTCTACAAACTTCGGTATAAGTCGGAAATTGATTTCTCGGACTAAATTGTAAGATAATTAAACTCATCTTTAACAGAAAAAGTTTGAAAAATGTATTTTAATTACAATTAATATGTTCTAAGGCAATATGTGTAGTAAAAATTGCATTTCTATGTACGTTGATTCAAGAAAA
>NW_020649034.1:0-460 GCF_003573695.1 Papaver somniferum
GGCAAGACTGATCGTGTGACACTAACACACGCAACTCCACTACTCCATCACTCCACTTTCTCCACTTCCCACGAGAGACGTGGGTAAGGCTCAATGACTTGTATAAATAGGTTCTCCTCCCTATTTCCAGAATAAGACAACAGAAACAAAGTGTTGATACAATCGTATCCAAACACCAGAACTGATAGCTTACATTCTGCAAGCCAGTTCAGCTTTCTGATACAAGTCATACACAACCAACACCTTCACAATCTTAACACCTTCTTCGCTTCCTTCCAGCGACAGGCAGGTTCATCAATGTAGCTACGCTTTCCAGAGTAATGTTCATCTCTCCCCATCTACATATGGTTGTATGAGTAGAGGGACGCCACCGAGAAATGAAAGTGATCAAGCCTGCAACATCTTTCTTAACTTGAAGAGTGGCGGATGCCATGACCGCATCAAGGATTTGCGCTTTGAT
>NW_020649035.1:0-1191 GCF_003573695.1 Papaver somniferum
GTAGACTAACCAAAGACCGTTAGATAACATTGACAGTTTAAGTATACAAGAGATATTTTGTAAAAGGGTCGTTACTTTATAGTCAAATTAGGGTACGGGTCGTATAACATGTCGTTAATGTGTTAGGGTCGAAGACTAACCAAAGACCGTTAGATAATCATTCGTTGACTTTTTTTATTTACCAAGCACCCTAACTATCAATTGATTAACATTGGCAGTTTAAGTATATTCAATTGTTTCAAAAGTTTATTTATCATCTGTTTTATCTTCTTCCATTTGATCTGATGTAAAGAAATGCTACAAATTTATCCATTTTTTCTCGAAAAATTTCTTTTTTGGATTACCTCATATCAGGAATCGGAACATCGACGCAAGATGGTGTTCAAGCTCCCCTCAATTGAAGAAGATGTTTTACAAAGCACTTATAAAACCGAGAAAAATTATCATAGGCTTCAAGGAAAAGGATCGGACGAACGTGTCTTCTCTAAGTACAATTTATAGCGCACAAGCAAGTATTAAGAGGGTGGAATAGGAATGGAAGACCGTTATGCAAGAATTTGAGAAGATAGTTTGGGATCACAACTAAATGCGTATCATTAAAACAGGGCCGGACAACAAGCCCCTTCAAATATTCATCTGGCATCCTTTTCTTTCACAATTGACTCATACATGTTGTGGTGTTCTTTTGATGGATTGCTCCTACAAGACATACAAATACAATACGTCGTTGTTCAACATCGTGGGGCAAACATTGGACAAGGTATCATTCACATTGGCTCGGTGTTTAATGGAAAACGAGAGGGACTATAAATATCATTGGGCATTACGACAATTGAAATTATTATTCCCGAAAAATCAACTTCCTAGGGTCATCATAACCGATCAAGATGACGCATTAATGAAAGCAATATCCGATGTCTTCCCGGATACACAAAATTTCCTGTGTACATATCATATCAAAATCAGGTTATTTTTTTTTTGGTACTCAGGTTTTGTCCAACTTTTGAGTTTCTAACATTTGTCCAGCTTTGCGTTTGGTACTTGGAAAAAACGTTGACCCGCGTTGACTGTGTTATATCTTGACTTCTGTTACATGATTAGTAATAAATTTAAATATAAATTAATTATTAATTGAATTTACTATTGTATCCTTACTTATATTAATATAGAGAAAAACTTTTGAGATATATT
>NW_020649036.1:0-522 GCF_003573695.1 Papaver somniferum
TTGAATTTAATATACGTTAACTCAAAAAAGCCTACACACTTCGTTATAACTCGGAAATTGATTTCTGAGACTAAATTTTAAACTAGATAAACTCATCTTTAACTGAAAAAGTTTGAAAAATGTATTGTAATCACAAATAATATGTTCTAAGGCATTACGTCTACTAAAAATTGCATTTATATGTACGTTGATTCAAGAAAATATGAAGGAAGTCAAATTTCACAACAGAAGAAGGATGAAAGACCATGCAGAACTAACCCAAATCCTAACAAATTTCATCTATCTTGAATTAAATAGAAATTCAAAGCCAACACAAAAAGAAAGAGTTCATAAAAATGTTGAATTTTATATACGTTAACTCAAAAAAGTCTACACATTTTGTTATAAGTCAGAAATTATTTCTGAGACTAAATTGTAAACTAGATAAACTCATCTTTGACAGAAAAAGTTTGAAAAATGTATTGTAATTACAATTAATATGTTCTAAGGCAATACGTCTAGTAAAAATTGAATTTCTATGTA
>NW_020649037.1:0-7742 GCF_003573695.1 Papaver somniferum
CACCACCAACAACCACCGATTACCACCACCACCTCCGATTACCACCACCACCACTATATATATAGCTTAATTTAAAACATTAACAAAGATATTCTTACAAACCCATTACTTATCATTTGTTTTTGGTTGAATAAATGAGAACTAATCATCAAAATGAGTTGAAAATGGAAGTTGCAGAGAGGTTCAATGGAGTTTTTTTTCAGTAAAAAGTTCGGTTATCACAAATTATTTTTTTCTTAACCGAACTCAAAGTTCGGTTGATTTGCAAAAAAAAAATACTTTTAACCGAACTCCTTGTATTAGAACAATACAAGTCCATAAGTTCGGTTCGTTCGCAGAATTATTAAGTTTTCTTTGTAATCGAACTCTACCTATAAGCCCAGTTCGGTTGATTCGCAAAATATGTTGAAGTTTGCGAACCAACCGAACTTCTAACACTAGGTTACTTTTAACCTGAAGTTTGGTTGGGAACTTGGTTGCGTTGAAGTTTGCGAACTAACCGAACACACAAGATGTACTCAAATAAATTGTCAAGTTCAAAGTTCGGTTACCTACCATTTTATCCTAGGTAACCGAACATTGCACTGTACGACCAAAACCTCCATTAACGAGCGAGTTCGGAACCTGCGTGTTTGGAAAACGTAACCAAACTACACTTTCAGGTGTGTTCGGTTACATGTTCTTGACATATGGTAACCGAACTACACTTTAAGATGTGTTCGGTTACATGTTGTTGACATATAGTTAACCGAACTGGCCCAAATTTACATAAAAAATTTCATTTTTTTGAAAGTTTGGAGCAATTCAACCAACATTATCTAAGTTTGAAGCATACCTGGGTACCCAAATACCCTTCCTCCAGTTATGGTTGGTAAAATCCATCATTTTTCATGTTTTCCTTCTTCATCTTCTCTAACTTTACTCTCTCAATAATTCTACTTCTTTAAAAAAAACTCATCTGATTTTTTAATCTCACTAATTATCTTTAACTTAATCATCTCACTAACTATTATTAACACTAGCTAATCATCACCCAAAATTAATCAGGAGGATAATTTAGGTATTAATATAAATATCTAGATAAGGGGTGATTTAGATTTACTTCTAATGTCTTTACCCAAAATAAAATTATGGCCCCCTAAGAAAAACCATGGTCCCCAAAAAATCGTTCTATGTTTACTACTAATATTTTTGGCTAACCAAAGCCCAGTTGGGTTATGTTTACTACTAGCACTCACTCTAAATGTTTTTGGGGCGCCGCTGAGGTTCTCATTTAACTTCATTTCTAGGGTTTGATATTTTTGCGGCAGTCACTTGTTCTCTTATCTTTCTCAGTTTCTAGGATTTTATTTCCAGAGTGACTGCCACTGAGTTTCGATCTGATTTTATTATTATTGATAAAGATCTTCATTATCATCCAGCCACATTGAGGACATGAAGAAGAAAAAGAAAAGGAGGAAGAAATTAGAGAAAACTGATTCGGATCCATATTGGTATGAGCATATTCGGAAATTAGCATCACAATGAAACCCCTTAACTTCAAATTAGTTAAAGAGGAAACAATTATACTGTTTAGATTGGTTGAATGGCCTGTTTAAAGCACAGATGTAATAATTTTTAAGTCAAGGTCGCTGACATTTGGTATTCTTCCTTCCATTCACAGTGAATTTTCCTCTCAGCAACAAGACTCTTCTTAATTTTTTTTTTGTATTGATCGAAATATTTTTGTGTATTCAAAGAATTATGAAATAAATTCAATATTTGAATCTACAATTGACTCTTCTTCATCTTTGGATTCCTCTGCCTCTTTGTTCTGCATTTCTTCGATTCATAACTGCAATTGCACAAACAAGACAACCTTGTGCTTGAATGGGGTACTCCAGGAGGTCAATTTACCTACTGAAGAAAGTCCCCTGTAACTCTGGGAACATGCAGTATGCTGGAGCTAGCTTTAGTTTTGGGTCTGCAAGCCTGCTTTCTTGCTTTTGGTGCTAAATTCAATTGACAAGTATAACTTTTTCGTTGAATGTTTGATAACTTGAGCTTTGTTAGTGTTTGGCACATGTGTAGCTTTGAGTTACTACTGACAATTCAGTAACTCTTTGTATGTGCCGGTACAAATTCTTTAAGGTTGTTATAGGAGCAGCGAAGAAACAAGTCAATTTCTTAATCACAGCAACGACAAACCCCAACAAGGTAAAGCTCGATTTCAGTTTAGTTTTCGGTAGATGAATGTCTGTTTTTGGCAGGTATTGGTAAATGTCTTGGGAGTCGAGTAGTTTTCTTATTTGTTTGGTTAGTATAAAAGGCAAGAAAATCATAGAATTTGTGACCATCTCTCATTTTTTAGCAGTTAAACTGTAATAAGGGAAGGAAATATGCATGTTTTGGTGTGTCTGGCAAGTGTTTGGTCAAGCATATAAATCCAAATCAGTGTTTGAGCTCGGATTCTGGGTATTATATGAATGCTACTCATATCCTCTATATGCTTGCCATGTGAACAGCAGGTAAGCAAGCAGTAGCAGGCAATAGCTAATTCTTAAGTCATTGCTTGATCAAAGAAATAGTTTATTTTAATGCTTTAAGTTTAAGGTTGCTTTCCTTATCTGGATAGTTCTAAAATAGTTACCAATTGTTCCCAATTTTCAGGTGAAATGTACACACCCTGGAGAGCAGAAATGTGTTATGTTTAAGTTTAAGTTTAACAGGGGAAGGAAATATGTTTCGGTGCGTGATCTAAGTTTTGGGCTAATCTCCTCCATGCAGGCAGGTTATGCTAAATGCACTTTGGCAAGAAACAAAGATTTCAGTTTGTTCATGGAGTCCCAAAAACCTGACAAGTCATGAGTAAGTATGTCAGCGGCAAATTTCAAACAACATCCAGGAGCTCACTTACCTGATGGTCTCACTTACCTGATGGTCTGTCTTTACAGTATTTGCTGCGCAAGCTCTTTCTTTGCAAACCCCGGGTGTCATAAGCCTCTCACAGTTTCCCCTGTATTTTTAATACCTGTGAGATGCACTTGGAAAAATGATATCTGAACTCGCCACCCTAAAGCTTTTAATTTGAAGACTTGGTAACCTCGAATTTTTCATGACATAAATAATTTAGTTATTAAAGTAGCAGGGTTTGAATCTCAGCTTCAAAACCTTATACACGGCCACCACTAGTACAAATATGTTCCACGGCTAACGTTTTTTGTTACAGCCAATCTTTGTATTGTCAAGTTTTTGTGTTTTGCTGTTCGGAAAAAATAATAAAAGCATGTACTAACCTTAAAGTACTCAGAGCTTCTCCAATGGAATGTATGTGAAGATAAATGTCTAAATCCACATAGAATATATATTCATTTTCCATAAAAATCTTCTCCAACGCAACTTTTTAAATCAATGTGAAGATAACATGGCTTAATTTTTGTTAGACATTGTCAAGGTGAATGTCAAGTTTTAGACATTCACCTTGACAATGTCAAACTATCCTAGTAAGCTTTTGCTTCCTAAAATTAATTCCAATATACTAAATAGCCCTCTTTAGGTGTAATAAAATCTAAAATTTACTAAAAATAAAAAATGCATTTAATTCATAAAAGATCACCAACAACACCATTGGAGATGAAATGTTCCCCCTAAAATTAAGGAAAAATTAAAATAAGGATGTCTTGTTTGGGCTGCCACCTAGGAAACACACACAACCACCATTAGAGAAACTCTAAGCCACGAGAGGAAGAGTCCCACCGACATTGAACGCCCGACTGATCTTATTCACGTACTGTATTGTATTATGGGTAGACCATTATTATCACGATTCGGACTAAAATCTTCGAAAAATTGTAACGATTCATGATTCCAATTATTTGTGGAACCAACACCCTTGAATCATGATTTTTATGAGCATGGAGATTTACGTGAAGAACCAACCCTAGAAAGTAAACAAGCTCCACGTACAATCACTCCTAATACTCAGATACACGTGCTAATGGTAACGATTCAGTGCCAACATGAACGTAGTATGAATACAATGCCGACATCACCTAAACCGACATGGTATTCGTACTACAACCATGCCTTTTTAAATTTCATGTCGGCATTGTATGAACAAAACAAATCTGTGCCAGTAAAAAAGTTACTTTTTATCTACCACAAAATATTCTCTCGGCATGGTCCAATACTAAACTTACCATGCCGGTACCTAAAAAAACATATACAGGAGACAAACTTCCAAAGTTAAAAGTCGGAGGTGTTGGTTACTTATCGAGCACGCCGACACAATTTACTGGCGTTGAACTAAATTTTGTCAACCATGCCGGCTAAGTGTATCCCGACGTTGTCGGCATTGCCGGCACATTTTCGAGCATGTCGAAACTGTGATCCATCATAGTTATATATGTTATTTTTTAAATAATTTACTTTTATGCTCTTTCGTTTCTTAGATTGTGACATATAGACAAGCATAACCGCTAGGTCGGGATACGTCGAAATACTATAATATTTGTCATGTATGTTATCAAAGAATACTTTTCACCTAGTAGTTTGAACTTTGCTTAGGGATTACTTATAATGAACCTTGTTAGAGCACTGCTCGGTCGAACTTGCAAGCGTTGCTATCTCAAACTTGTTTGTCAAGTTTAAGTGATCAAAACTATAAGTCTTGATTTCTAGTCTACTTATAGCTATGTCTCAGATTATGATAGAATGTGTAGTTGAGATTTAGACTTCACGGCATTCATCAATTGAAGACGAAGATCATATACGAGATCTTAGAGGAACATCATCAACAAAAGTTATGTGGAGACTAAAACTTATCTATCACTCAGAAGTATATTCAATTCTATATTATACACATTTGATATTTCGAGCCGAGTTTTATCTCGCTTATCTGTTTCTCGAAATATGTGTTGGAAGCTTTTTGCTTTAGCTACATTCATCATTCTTTTTGACGAGTTTAGTTGGAAAAAATTTATTCGTTGGAAACTAAATAATAAGTCAAAAGATGATCATGTGAAAATTTCCTTGAAACATCTTACATGATTTCCAAGTACGGATACTATAAGTTGCGTACCAGTTTGCAAGTTCTAAAATCGGTTAAGTATGATTTTCATACTCATGAACAAACACATTAATAAATTAAGGAATGCAATCTTTGCAAACCGTGCTTAATGTTCATGAATTAATTTCTGTATGAGTACTTTGTACGATTACGAATCAATCCGATTTTGTTTCAATTGGTTCTTATATACTTCTAAGAGATATACAAAAATTGAACAACTCTATGAGTAACACAATTAGATTCATTTGATTATCTTTCAGGTTTGATTGATCATCATATTTGATCTAGAATAGTTAGATGAATGTGGTTAAGAAAAAAATGTTCATATGGCTAACTTCAGTTAACTGTTATTGAGCCAACTCAATATACACGTTTAGGTACGGTTACCTATATCTAAATAAAGGTATATTTCATTTGTGTGCAACAAGCTAAGACCATCTAAAGGTGGAGAGATATTTCTTTGGTTTTAAGCAAAATTAGCTTGAATCTTAAATCAGGTTTTCATATAACGCTGAATATTGAATGCTTTGTATGCTAAGCTATCTTAGCTTTGGTTGAAAGCAACCCTGATTTGTAAGACTATATAAGGGAGAACTCTAACAACTGGAAAACCTAATCTCGACACTTTCATGTGTCCTAGTTGCGACTAGAGTCGATTCTCCTTTAACATAGGTTTTTCCTAAAACCATTATAGGTTAACGACTTGAAGACTTCATTGGGATTTTAAAGTCATACCCAACTATTTTCTCTGTAGTTGCGTGTTCTGATATTATTGAGTACTATCTTTTCTAAGATTGGCTCGAGATTTATCTCCGATAGGTAAGATATAAAAAGTAATCACAAAGCTCTTCGTCTCATTCTTTGTGATTCCACAATAACTTCTTATATTACCATATAGTTAAGTTATTGTGAGGTGATTGATATTTCTAAGCTGTTCTTCGGGAATATAAGACCGGATTATCAATTGGTTCCTGTTCACCTTGATTTATCAAAAGACGGAACAAAGCTTCATAGTTACTTCTGTGGGAGACAGATTTATTTATCAGAGTATACTTTTCTGTGGGAGACAGATTTGTTGATAAGTCTTCGACTTTGGGTGGTAGCAACTCTTAGTTGTGGGTGAGATCACCTAAGGGAATCAAATGCGTAGAGTCCTGTTGGGATTCAGAGGCGTAAGGAATGCAACTATACCTTAATCGGTGTGAGACTTGGTTAGGGCTCAACTACATTCCAGTGTGAAGTTAACTTGTAGTAGGCTAGTGTCTGTAGCGTCTTAATACAGTGTGGTGTTCAAATCTGGACTAGGTCCCGTGGTTTTTCTGCATTTGCGGTTTCCTCGTTAACAAAACTTCTGATGTCTGTGTTATTCCTTTTTCGCAATATATTTGTTTATATAATTGAAATATCACAGGTTGTGCGTAGTTCATTCAATTGGTAAATCCAACCTGTGGTTGTTTATAGAAATTGATTGACACTTGGACATTGGTTTTCGATACCGTCCAAGTTATTCACATGCCAATCAGTTCACGTCGCGGATTCCATCATGTTGATTTTATGATTGATTTGAGAAAGAGACATAACTCTTGGATATATTTCCTTGATTGATTCTGTGTGTCTAGTTGATTCTCTTGGAATTATATTGAAGTTAGTCCGTACAGATTGCCGAACGAAATACTGGGTGCGGTTGTTAGACCCCCGCTTTTTCAAACCTTATAATCTCCCGTGGTTGTCCTTATGTAGGGAATAAAAACTAAAGATGAAGCAATCAATTGGGCTTTGGAGACGGCTAGTAAGAATATGTGTGTGCTGATTGGGATATCTAAAGTAATCTCCCAATTACTTTATATATACCCCAATTACGCGTTATAAGGGTATTTTTAGAAAAGCGCGATTGGGGGATACTTGAACTAATTGGGGGATATAAATTACTTCCCCCAACCAATAGTGTCTGCTAAGGGGTGTTTTGTGGGACAAAATTACTAAAATACCCTTCCCTCAAAATAAAAATCTAAAACCTTAAAATCAAAAAACAAAATCATATCCCCCATCCATCTTCACTGCCGACATTCTCGTTAGGGTTAGGGATTTGAAACATAAATATTCCTCACTTTGAAAACGTTTTTTTTTTTACATTCGGAAATGATGAAGACCATGCCGGAAATGATGAAACCATGCCGGAAGTGATGAAGACCATGCCGGAAGTGATGAAGACCATACCGAAAAATGGTGTCGGCATGCTTGGTCACTAACATTCAATGCTGTAACTAAATGCCGTCATGCTCGATAGAAATCTATCAATGTCGATAGTCACGTGAAAAAAAAATTCAATTTTTTGGATACTTTACATCATGTGCCGACAAAGAAATTTAAGAAACATACTATGTCGTTAGCAGTACCGGCATGCTCAAGAATTAACTAACTGTGCCGGCAGTGGACTGATTAAAACCAGAAAAAAATTCAAATTGTTAATCACACAAGCACTCTAAGAAATTAGCCAAAAGGCTCATACAAGGCTCATAACATAATTTCATACAAGTCTCTAGTTATATGCTAAGTGAACTATCTAATGATTCTAAGCGCATTTATGATTCTACACCTTTTCATTATCTATCTTTAGCACACCTAAAGGTTTACTAACTTAATTGAATTGGTTCTATAGTCCATTTGATAGGTCTTACGAATATCTACAACTTTG
>NW_020649038.1:0-631 GCF_003573695.1 Papaver somniferum
AAAACTCGTTTTATAAGAAAAAACCTAAACCTAACTTGATTTGCAAGTTAATTTTCCTATAAATACAACTCGAAAATCTCTTTTCAAAACACACAAGCAGCGACCATCTTTAGGTCTTTTCTTCATCTTCTTGCTTTTATTTTCTTGCGGCGTTTTACTTCCATCCCCGTTGCTGAGTTTAAGAGTGGGTAACTTGTAATACATGTTTCGACCCACACCCATGCGCGCGTACCAAGCACCAATTCCGTGTCTACTTGAAATAATTTTTTACAAGTTTTTAACTTGATAAATAATTTATTTAAGAGTTTTATTTATGGAAAAATTCATTTTTTGTGTTTAACTGTTTTACAAGAAACAAAACTCGTTTTATAAGAAAAAACCTAAACCTAACTTGATTTGCAAGTTAATTTTCCTATAAATACAACTCGAAAATCTCTTTTCAAAACACACAAGCAGCGACCATCTCTAGGTCTTTTCTTCATCTTCTTGCTTTTATTTTCGTGCGGCGTTTTAATTCCATCCCCGTTGCTGAGTTTAAGAGTGGGTAACTTGTAATACATGTTTCGACCCATGCCCATGCGCGTGTACCAAGCACCAATTCCGTGTCTACTTGAAATTATTTTTTGCAAGT
>NW_020649039.1:0-607 GCF_003573695.1 Papaver somniferum
TTTTTAAGGTTTTCTCTAGTGGAAGCATTTCAACATCAGGATCTACGTAGCTAGCACATATTGTTTGGTACTAACTATAAATTTGTAGTAAGTGTGAAAAAAATGCCGAAACACTGAATCAGTCAAGGTATTTGTTCATTTTAAGTGTTTGTTCTTTTTTCAAATTCAGCTATTCAAGGATCTAATGAACCCTGATATTTCGTACTCCATATGTATATAATCTCCAAAACAAAATTCCCTAACAATTTTAGATAGCCTTTATTATTATTATTTTTATTAAAATAAAATAGATAAAAGCAAAATATCATTGTCTTCTTAATATTTTAACAGAACCAAAACAGACATTTTTTTTTTGAAGACGGTGGGAGCATAACAAAATCATTCATCAATTATCATTCATTAATTATCATTATTTATAATCAAAATCATAGTCTTATGGGGGTCACCTTAGTGCTAAGAAGACTGCTGATAAGATATTGCAGTGTGGATTCTATTGGCCTTCATTGTTTAAAGACTCCCATAGTCACTGTGTTACTTGTGAGCGTTTCCAGAAATTAGGAAGCATTTCCCGTTGGAACATGATGCCCTTGAACCCTATTTTAGTTGT
>NW_020649040.1:0-1155 GCF_003573695.1 Papaver somniferum
ACTAACTGTTAATCATACAAGAAGTCTAAGAATCTAGCCAAAATGGCTTACACAAGAATCATACAAGTCTATCTAATGGTTCTGGGCCCATTTAAGGTTTTACATCTTTTATTTATCTATCTTTAGCATAACTAAGGTTTACTAATTGAATTAAGTTGTTTCTCTAGTCCATTAGCTAAGTCTTATGAATATATACAACCTTGTAGAAGAAACCAAAGGCTAATTCAGATCATAAGTGGTCCAAACACTAAATAAGATTGTTGGCCTTAAGCCCAAGCCCATGGGCCTGATCTTTATACTCTTGATCCGATCTCAAAAACCTCAACTTTGATTCTCAAATTCTCGAAAAAAGACGAACAGAGGAGAAGAAGAAGAAGAAGGAAAGAGAAGAACGAGAAAGTAAGAAGAAAAAGAAAGAAGATAATGAAGTAGAATAAGAAATAATCTTCTCGGTTAGGTGTGGATGAGGCCGACCAAATTTGGTGACACACCCATTTGCTTTGACACGTGCACCCAAGAGGGTAATATCCAAATTATTATTTTACCCTTCGAAACAAATTGATAAATTATTTTCATCCGGTATCGGAACGACACGTTCGAGTAGTCCATCTCGCATAACTTTTCGATATCTATCTAACAGTACTAGTTTCGTAACTAAATCGTTGTAAGGTTAATTTCTATGAACTAACGTTCGTGTTAAACTAATCGAGTCATTATCGGCTAAGACGTCTCTTGACCAGTCTAATAGCGTTGACGAGCTTAAGGGTCCTTACATTCTCCCACCTTATTCATTTTCGTCCTCGAAAATCAATCCATTCTTGAAGTCTTCAAAAATTCCCCAGCTTATAGAATAATCCCATCTCTTGTCGAAGCGCAATCAACATAAAGCTAAACACAAACCTATATGGCTTTCTACAACTAAAAATTTGTGGCTCTAAGTTCAATGACTATTTCCATTTCAATAAATTACTGGTTCTATTTACGAGATAAGATACTCTATAATAAAGTTTCTAAGTTAAAATTTGGGATCTATCGGTCTACTAATAGAAGAAAGTATCCCTTATGTTCCTAGTGATACCAGAATGCAGTTGCTCTGTCTAAGTTCATGACGCCTGACAATGCCTACTACGTAACAAGTATCACCTGAACACATCA
>NW_020649041.1:0-477 GCF_003573695.1 Papaver somniferum
ACACCAATTAATGGTACTACATATCCTGGAATTCCAGAACCAGGAGTTGCTGTACTCAAGGAAGTGTTAAGTAAAATGTCGAATCCTGTCATTTTATTGGACGTGACAACCATGTCACAACTAAGAAAAGATGCTCATCCATCATATTATACCAATCAAGGTCGGACGCTTCGTGATTGTGGCCATTGGTGTGTGGCTGGGGTACCAGATACATGGAATCATCTTCTTTATGCATCTATTGTTGGCTGGCCAGAAACAAGAACGCATAGAGTTGATATGAATTTGCCCATAATGATAACCTAATGTCTTTGCACCCGAATGTTGAAAAAAAAGGGTTGATATATTTGGCTGTGATTTAATTAAGAGTTTGGTGTGAATCAAATATATATCTAATCGTTGCATGTGAAAGTTGATGGTAATGTATGGGTCATTCAGCGAATTTGCACATTTTCAATCACATTTTTCTGCCACTAAGAA
>NW_020649042.1:0-289 GCF_003573695.1 Papaver somniferum
ACTAAGACTCCTAAAAATTACATATTTGCACAAGAGTCAACATTTCAAGGTAAATGAGCTCCATTTTTATGTTTTTTTATCATTTTTTAATTTTTTTTTTTGGAATTTTTAAATTTTTTTTTCAAAAAGAAGGAGTTCTTGTTTTCAATTATGGCATATTATCAAAGTATCTACTTTTCACCCCCAAGACTAAACTAAACATTGTCCTCAATGTTTCAAAATATGAACAAAATTATAATACAACATATGAAGAGGATCATGTTGAGTAGAGAAAAAGGAAAGAGAATAC
>NW_020649043.1:0-283 GCF_003573695.1 Papaver somniferum
ACTAAGACTCCTAATAAAAATACATATTTGCACAAGAGTCAACATTTCAAGGTAAATGAGCTCCATTTTTTATGATTTTTCAATTTTTTAATTTTTTAATTTTTTTTTTTTGGAATTTTTAAATTTTTCAAAAAGAAGGAGTTCTGTTTTCAATTATAGCATATTATCATGGTATCTACTCTATACCCCCAAACCTAAACTAAACATTGTCCTCAATATTTCAAAGTATGGAAAGAATTAAAATGCAACATATGGAAAGGGACATGCTGAGTAGAGTAAAAGG
>NW_020649044.1:0-1718 GCF_003573695.1 Papaver somniferum
ACTAAGACTCCTAATAAAAATACATATTTGCACAAGAGTCAACATTTCAAGGTAAATGAGCTCCATTTTTTTATGATTTTTCAATTTTTTAATTAATTTTTTTTTGAATTTTTGATTTTTGAATTTTATTTTTTTTTGGAATTTTTCAATTTTTTTCAAAAAGAAGTAGGAGTTCGTTTTTAAATTATGGCATATTATCGTGGTATCTACTCTATACCCCCAAACCTAAACTAAACATTGTCCTCAATGTTTCAAAACATGGAAAGAATTATAAAACAACATATGGAAAGGGACATGCTGAGTAGAATAAAAGGAGAGAGAATACCCGATTTCGGCGAAAGCAGAATTAAAACTCCGTTATTCAAGGCAAACAATCCAACATATTTCAGCCGAGATGATATTGGATTAGCAAAATATATACAAAAGGAACAAAAGGGTTTTTAAAATTTTATCTACTGGATTATATTCAAACAAAATTCACCATACACTAACAATCTAAAGAGTTGAGGATCAACCCAAAAGACGAAGTGTAGACATTTCAACAGCTTCACACAATAATAACAGGAAAGAAATGCAAGTGAAACTGTGAAACAGAATGAGCTACCCCCAAACCTGGATTTTACAGAAGATGTAGTTTTGAAAACAAAATCGCGCAGTTTCGGGGGTTCATCATGCACAAGGTCTAGCTCAAAATGAACTGTGCTAGGGACGGGCAAACATGCAATTTCCAACTGTGGCTCTTTAAAAGTGTTATATTTTGAAGCAAAATAGTCCAAGAGGACTTGGGAAGCACACAGTTCCAATCCTAGATTAGGAATTTTCAGAAAAGTTGGTTTAAAATTTTTGTTACAAACCAAATCTAGGTTGGGTGGAAGGCCAACAGATTGTGACTCATGTAGGAGAATAGGCATATCATTATCAATCAAATCAAAATCTCCTAAATCATCTACACATGTCACATCATGCTCACAATCATCAATCACATTGGCAAGTTCACACTTAGAATCATCAACATCATCAACAAATTTATTCTCATGCATCGGCAAATCAGGAGAAATATCACAATGTGACCTAGGTAGAGAATCAGACACATCAAATATATTTTCATGCATATTGGTGTCTACAGAAGATTCAACTATTCCTATATCATGCTCATCTTCACAGAATAATTGTACGAATCCCATGTCAATATCAAAATTACAATGAGTATTAGAAAGAACAACATTCATGAAGGTCGAGGGCGAGAAGCCATATGTTATTGAACCAACAGGTTCCACAATATTTTCATGTTCTTCTAACATATCATCATAATCATCATCATGGTAGCATGCATATTGGTCCTCATTAACAGTGGTGGTGTCATTAGTCGATTCATGTTCCTCTAAATTAGGTTCATATTCAACATTATTTACATGATTGGGACTAGACACTTCATTAGGGACAACATACATTTCCTCATGAATTTCCTCCTTTTGTAGGTGAAGCAGAATCTGATCTAAATGTGCATGAATTCGTGCTGTAGATCTATCATAATCTTGCTTACAGAGTCTTAAAGCTTCTGTGGTGGAGTCTAAATTCATGGGAGTACAAAATTCTTCATGTTCAAATTGTGGTGAATGGTACATGTGTGCATGGTCACTAGGGTTTTCAAAATATTGATCGCAACCCTCAAAGGATTGATTATGGTCCCAATGACTACCATTCTCACAATTCATGGG
>NW_020649045.1:0-936 GCF_003573695.1 Papaver somniferum
AGTAGTGAGTGTTGAGGAATTTACACGTCTCAACACTAAGAGGAAAGATGTGTCGAAGCAGCATGCCTGGCAACACAGTAGTGAGTGTTGAGGAATTTGCACGTCTCAACACAAAGAGGAAAGATGTGTTGAAGCAGCATGCATGGCAACACAATAGTGAATGTTATAGAATTTGCATGTCTCAACACCAAGAGGAAACATCTGTCGAAGTAGCATACCTGACAACAAAGTAGTGAGTGTTTAAAAATTTGCACGTCTCAACACTAAGAGGAAAGATGTGTTGAAGCAGCATGCCTGGCGACACAGTAGTAAGTGTTGAGAAATTTGCACGTCTCAACACTAAGAGGAAAGATGTGTTAAAGCAGCATGCCTGGAAACACAGTAATGAGTGTTGAGGAATTTTCACGTATCAACACTAAGGTGAGGATATGTTGAGGCAGTATGCATGACAACACAGTAGTGAGTATTGAGGAATTTGCACGTCTGAACACTAAGAGGAAGGATATGTTGAAGCAGCACGTCTCAATACTATGAGGAAAGATTTGTCGATGTATCATGCCTGGAAACACAGTGGTGAGTATTGAAGAATTTGCACGTCTCAACACTATGAGAAAAGATGTGTTGAAGCAGCATGCCTGGCAACATAGTAGTGAGTGTTGAGGAATTTACACGTCTCAACACTAAGAGGAAAGATGTGTTGAAGTAGCATGCCTGGCAACACAATAGTGAGTGTTGATGAATTAACACGTCTCAACAGTAAGAGAAAATATGTGTCTAAGCAGCATGCATGGAAACACAGTAATGAGTGTTGAGGAATTTGCACGTCTCAACACTAAGAAGAAAGATGTGTTGAAGCAGCATGTCAGGCAACACAGTAGTGAGTGTTGAGGAATTTGCACGTCTCAACATTAAGAGGAAAGATGTGTTGAAGCAGCA
>NW_020649046.1:0-396 GCF_003573695.1 Papaver somniferum
GTGTTGAAACATCATGCCTGGCGACACAATAGTGAGTGTTGAGGAATTTGCACGTCTCAACACTAAGAGGAAAGATGTGTTAAAGCAGCATGTCTGGCAACACAGTAGTGAGTGTTGAGGAATTTGCACGTCTCAACACTAAGGTGAGGATATTTTGAGGCAGTAAGCCTTACAACACAATAGTGATTTTTGAGGAATTTTGACGTATCAACACTAAGAGGAAGGATGTGTTAAAGCAGCATGCCTGGCAACACATTAGTGAGTATTCTGGAATTTGCACGTCTCAACACTAAGAGGAAAGATGTGTTGAAGCAGCATGCCTGGAAACATAATAGTGAGTGTTGAGGAATTTGCACGTCTCAACACTAAGATGAAAGATGTTTTGAAGCAGCATGC
>NW_020649047.1:0-662 GCF_003573695.1 Papaver somniferum
TAAATCTCATACATGACATTTGTGATTGAAAATTAGAATTGCGTCCAACAACCTACATTGGATGGGCGGCAGTGGTGGAGTCAAAAATTGACATTGAGGAGGCCTACTTTAAAAAAAAAGAAACATGTAAACTTTGGTGGACTAAACCATAAATATATATGGACAAAGTACTGTTTATAAAATAAACTAAAAAATTTATGTAGTTATTAAAAAATTAAGGGGTTAGAGCCATGGTAGTCAACCTTTGGCTCTGCCACTAAGTGGTGGTGGATAAAAAAAATGGATTCATATGGTTTTATGGTGGTGGCGGGTATTGGTGAACAAAAACATATTATGCTAATTTCATAACGCCACAAAATATGTAACGTTATATTATAAACTATAAAACGTGGTTGATCATTCTAATGTTAAAATAAACTCGATAAAACACATATCAATTTTAAAAATTTGGTGCAATCAATTGCCATGTTATGTAATAACTAAACGAACGACACGAATCAAGATCAGAACATATGAAATTATTTATTATCGATTTGTCTATGTAAAGAGTGGTCAGGATTTGTCCTTGGCAAAGATTTATTTATCGCTGGGGTTTGTTTAACTTAACCATTTTTAGATATTTTATTAATTAGTGTCTCATTGATTGTCCATAATGATTAATT
>NW_020649048.1:0-772 GCF_003573695.1 Papaver somniferum
TTCACTAATAAAAGTCATACCAATACAAAAGTCAGGCATTGTGAATAGTTTTACCAAGATACATAAACAAGTTATGAGCGGTTATACTAAACACACATATTGGTAATCCAAAGATTCGCAATGAATAACACTACCAATAAGCCTAGCGATTTCCCTTTCGATTCATAAAACAAGTTTATGAATTGTACTTTCTTTAAACGAATGTAAAACATTGTTTCCTAGGACGAAATTGTAGTGCCCCATAAGCTAGCAGCTGACTAATCCAAGAGATTAACTATAAAATGAGGCACTAACAATCTAAAACATCTATTTAAAACACTAAGAAAGAAGTTATAAACAAAAATTAACCGAATCTAAACCCTCTCTGAAATAAATACAAGAACTCCTCTCAAGTGATACATATTTAATAGTGAGTGTAGATGGGAAAAACGATTTGCTGGTTTTTAAAGAATTGAGGAGACGACCGTACGGAGGAGACTCCTCGAACCTAGCAAAATGTTAAACCTCACACAGATGCACCTCTGCAAATGGGGTGCTTTAGATTCGAGAGATCAATCTGTAGTACTCCGGCCTAAATCAAGACAATGACCGTTCCAGAGTAAATTCGGTCACAAGAGAGGATGGGTTGATCTGTAGGAGGGAAGCTGGGAAATGTGTGGAATCAATGGTAATCAAATATTGTGGGTGTGTGAATTCTGAATATGATAAGCTCTGAATGATTGAAATTGCTCAATTGAGAGTAGTTGCTCAATTGATGAGTTGATGATCTCGT
>NW_020649049.1:0-606 GCF_003573695.1 Papaver somniferum
CTGATAAGCATGACTCAAGGGAAAGCTACATCGACCCTGGAACTTGAGTCATGGAGATTTGGGGTGAGAAAAAACGAAAATGCCCATCCAGGAGAGACACCTAAATTGAAAGATTGGGGTAATAAGATCTCTCATAAGGAGTGCAGAAACTCGATCAGGGCGCCGGGGTACACGGTTGAGTCAAGAGTTCCCGGGCTGTCTGGAGCGTACCTTGTCACTCTTGACAAGTCTTGACTATGATGCACTCGGTCCGAAGATACCCCACTTACGGTGCGGTCTCGTATCTATAAACCTTATCGGTGGAGGGATAAGAGCCTGTGAAATCAACTGTTTGTTGTATTACCGAATGGGAGGAGCCAACCTTAACCTGGTAGAGGTAAGCTTCCTTGAAGGGGCAACCAGGGGGAATATAAGGATGGCACCCTCCATTAGGGAGCTGAATTGTGTCAAAAGACGTAAATGTCATAAGGCTTTTTACTCATGGGAGTATTAAGGCTTGTCATATTTATGCACAAGAAAAACCTGAAGAGGTAATAATACAAGAAAAAGATAAGGCGAGATCAATGGGTCAATACACTACAGTGTAAAGACTTCCTGCGATTTCAT
>NW_020649050.1:0-711 GCF_003573695.1 Papaver somniferum
TTTTTGAGTTAACGTTTATAAAATTCAAAATTTTTATGAACTCTTTCTTTTTGTGTTGGCTTTGTCTTTCTATTTGATTCAAGATGATGAAATTTGTAAGGATTTAGATTAGTTCTGCATGGTCTTTCATCCTTCTTCTAATGTGAAATTTGACTTCCTTCATATTTTCTTGAATCAACGTACATAGAAATGCAATTTTTGCTAGATGTATTGCCTTAGGACATTTTAATTGTAATTACAATACATGTTTTAAACTTTTTCTGTTAAAAATGAGTTTATCTAGTTTACAATTTAGTCTCATAAATCGATTTCCGACTAATAACGAAGTGTGTAAACTTTTTTAGGTTAACGTATATAAAATTCAACATTTTTATGATCTCCTTATTTTTTTATTGGCTTTGTCTTTCAATTTGATTGAAATAGATGAAATTTGTTAGAATTGGTTTAGTTCTGGCTGGTCCTTCATCCTTCTTCTATTGTGAAATTTGACTTCCTTCATATTTTCTTGAATAAACGTACATAGAAATGCAATTTTTACTAGACGTAATGCCTTAGAACATATTATTTGTGATTACAATACATTTTCAAACTTTTTCTGTTAAAGATGAATTTATCTAGTTTACAATTTAGTTTCAGAAATCAATTTCAGACTTATAACGAAGTGTGTAGACTTTTTTGAGTTAACGTATATAAAATTCAACATTTTTATGA
>NW_020649051.1:0-957 GCF_003573695.1 Papaver somniferum
GACAACTCTTTGGCCTTTGTCACAAATTTGACTAATAGAAAGAAGATTTGCAGTCATACCTTTTATGTATACTACATCATGGATTTCAGGTACGCCGGGAAGTTTGATCGTCCCCTTCTTGCGTACGTAGCAACAACTCCCATCTCCAAATGTCACCAGACCTCCTTCATAGTCGTTTGAAGAAAAAAAACATGTGAGATAACCTGTCATATGTCGGCTACATCCACTATCAAGAACCCATTGAAAGGACGATGTTGATTTTAAAGCAACATCTCCCATACTAACACTACTTTCCTGTTTAGGATTTCTTGTTAATTTTGTATATCCTTTTAGAGAAGCAATCAGTTGTTCAGTTTTATTATGAATATAACTTGCAACTTTCAGTCTCTTTTGGAAGGACATACAAGTATGTTGAAAGTGATTGGAGGAATCACAAAACAAACATGGACCAACATCTTTAAGATCGTCTGAGCAGTTATGAGTCATATCAGTTTCCACAATGTCTGGGAATTGTTTAGTTCTTCATAGAAGAAAAACTAGAGTTATTCCAATCCATCAAAGGAATTTTGACATATTTCAAATCGTTAAGCATTGCAATTTCTGCAACAAGATCAGAGTTGATCCGGATTTGTTCATCCCACTTTTTCTGGAGAATAACCAGTTTATCAGAACCTTCTTGACGATTGTTTTTTAATCTTGGTGAAGCGTTTTTAGAGACTTTTCTGTCCATATAGTCAGATCGCTACAAACACAGACTTGTAAGGTCTTTAAACGTGTTTGCATGATCTGATACCAACTGAAAAAGCGGGGGTTCTAACAACCACACCCAATATTTCGATTAGAAATCTGTATGGACTAACTCCAATATACTTTTAAGAGAATCAACTAGACAGTCAGACTCAATCTTAATAAAAGTATATCAAAGAGTTATATCTCTCTTTCTCGATTCAATACTTA
>NW_020649052.1:0-973 GCF_003573695.1 Papaver somniferum
GACAACTCTTTGGCCTTTGTCACAAATTTGACTAATAGAAAGAAGATTTGCAGTCATACCTTTTATGTATACTACATCATGGATTTCAGGTACGCCGGGAAGTTTGATCGTCCCCTTCTTGCGTACGTAGCAACAACTCCCATCTCCAAATGTCACCCGACCTCCTTCATAGTCGTTTGAAGAAAAAAAACATGTGAGATAACCTGTCATATGTCGGCTACATCCACTATCAAGAACCCATTGAAAGGACGATGTTTATTTTAAAGCAACATCTCCCATACTAACACTACTTTCCTGTTTAGGATTTCTTGTTAGTTTTGTATATCCTTTTAGAGAAGCAATCAGTTGTTCAGTTTTATTATGAATATAACTTGCAACTTTCAGTTTCTTTTGGAAGGACATACAAGTATGTTGAAAGTGATTGGAGGAATCACAAAACAAACATGGACCAACATCTTTAAGATCGTCTGAGCAGTTATGAGTCATATCAGTTTCCACAATGTCTGGGCATTGTTTATCATCTGACTTACGACTGTTCTTCATAGAAGAACAACTAGAGTTATTCCAATCCATCAAAGGAATTTTGACATATTTCAAATCGTTAAGCATTGCAATTTCTGCAACAAGATCAGAGTTGATCCGGATTTTTTCATCCCACTTTTTCTGGAGAATAACCAGTTTATCAGAACCTTCTTGACGATTGTTTTTTAATCTTGATGAAGCGTTTCTAGAGACTTTTCTGTCCATATAGTCAGATCGCTACAAACACAGACTTGTAAGGTCTTTAAACGTGTTTGCCTGCTCTGATACCAACTGAAAAAGCGGGGGTCTAACAACCACACCCAATATTTCGATTAGCAATCTGTATGGACTAACTCCAATATACTTTTAAGAGAATCAACTAGACAGTCAGACTCAATCTTAATAAAAGTATATCAAAGAGTTATATCTCTCTTTCTCGATTCAATACTTA
>NW_020649053.1:0-609 GCF_003573695.1 Papaver somniferum
ACTAATATGTTCTAAGGCAGTACGTCTAGTAAAAATTGCATTTCTATGTACGTTGATTCAAGAATATATGAAGGAAGTCAAATTTCACAATAGAAGAAGGATGAAAGACCAGCCAGAACTAATCCAAGTTCTAACAAATTTCATCTATTTGAATCAAATTGAAAGACAAAGCCAATGCAAAAATAAAGAGTTCATAAAAATGTTGAATTTTTTATACGTTAACTCAAAAAAGTCTACAATCTTCGTTATAAGTCGGAAGTCGATTTCCGAGACTAAATTGTAAACTAGATAAACTCATCTTTAACAGAAAAAGTTTGAAAAATGTATTGTAATCACAATTAATATGTTCTAAGGAAGTGCGTCTAGTAAAATTGCATTTCTATGTACGTTCATTCAAGAATATACGAAGGAAGTCAAATTTCACTATAGAAGAAGGACGAAAGACCAAGAAGAACTAATCCAAATCCTAACAAATTTCATCTATCTTGAATCAAATAGAAAGACAAAGCCTACACAAAAAGAAAGAGTTCATAAAAATGTTGAATTTTATATACGTTAACTCAAAAAAGTCTACACACTTCTTTATACGTCTGAAATTGATTTCTGAAA
>NW_020649054.1:0-2492 GCF_003573695.1 Papaver somniferum
CAGCAACTTCCCAGTAGGTCACCCATCCCAGGATTGCTCCCGCCCGAGGACGCTTAACTGAAGAGTTTTCTGCCAACTCTGGAGCCAACTATGCTGAAAAGGCCTCGGTGTTAGAAAAGGACAAACCAATACTTATATTCCATTCGGCCAACCACTGCCAAATATCGGGGTACTACAGAAACTAGATATTATGGAATCACAAACGATGAGACGAAGATGTTTGTGATTTCTTTTTATCTTGCCCATCGGAGATATAATCTCAAGTCAATTATTCAATTGAACTCGTACGATAGAAAATGGCAAGATCAGATCACTCAACTACAAGAGAAGTAGTTTCGTCTGGCTTCATAATCCCAATGAAGTCTTCCAGTCGTTAATCGACATGGTCTCGAGAAGAAACCTACGATTAAAGGAGAATCAACTCTAGCAAACCAACTAGTATCACACAGGAGGTGTGGGGATTATTTTTGCACAGTTGCTAGACGTGTCCTTATATAGTTTTCATATCAGGGTTTGCAATCTAAGTTACCTTGGTAACAAAGCATTCAATAATCACTGTTAGATGAAAAACCTGATTTATCCAAGCTAATATATTTCAACCGTTAGATCGAAAATTAGCTTGTCACACACAAGTGAAATGTATTCATTTTGGTTTGAGTAACCGTACCTAAACGTGTACATTGGTTGGTTTACAAATGGTTGACCAATGGTTAGTCATATGAGTCCTTTCATATTAACCGTATTCATCTTTCTCATAACTAGTTCAAATGACTCATAAGAACTAGTTCAAGAGTTGTTCAATTGCTTAGGTCTTTATACATAGACACAATTGAAACAAAATCGGTTTGATTCATTTGAATCAATCCATGAACAATATACCCACGGTTTGCAAAGATTGCATTCCTTATAATTTATTGTTTTAAGTCCATGAACTACCAATTTGAGAAATAACTAGCTTGGGTATGCGTACGGGTATGCATACCTTAGCTACCGGATTTTGAGTTGGTTTTAGTTTCCAAACTCAGCAGACTTTTTTGGGTGAAAAAGTTCCGCCCGTACGCGTACCAAAGGTGACTGGTTTTTGAGTTCGTAAACTTCAAACTCAGCAGAATTTCACGGACGTGAATTTCCGCCAGTACGCGTACCCAACCTGTCTCCTTCACCAATACCACATGCACACATATGCACGCACTTGGTTTCCGGCACATGGATTTATACACTAATGTGCGAACATACTATATGCTTACATCCATAGGTGGTTACATATTCTCAACTCTACATTTCAATCATTGAAACATTCTTCTATAATGTTATAACAATCGTTAGACATAAAGAATCGACTATCATTATCAAAGCTATTTTCAAGATTGAAACGTCATCATGACTTTCGTCACGGGTAAAGATGAAGATGGTTAAAGCAAAAGCTTACCAATACGTATTTCGAGAAAAAGATAGGCGAGTAAACTCGGCTCGAAATAGAAAATGTGTATGTATGAAAACTATTCATACTTATATGACTTTTGTCTCAAGAGTAGGATATAGAGTAGATAGAATTTTGAGTGACAAGATGAGTTCAAGTCTCCACATACCTTTTGGTCGGATTCAGTTCCACTGGTTCCTTGAGTAGTTCTTCGTCTTTGCAAGATAATCGCCATGGAGTCTAGAGCTCAACTATTCCTAACTATCCTAGACCGAGACTTAGTCATAAGTATACTAGAAATCAAGACATATAGTTTTGATCACTAATATTGAAAAACATGATTGAGATAACAACGCATGCGAGTTCGACCGAGCAATGCTCTAACAATCTCCCCCTTTGTCAATTTGACAAAACTATCAATACATATGGATTATAAAATAAATAAAAAATTGTAACTTTTCGTCCACATGCTTGATCTCCTTGGTGCTTCAACGTTACTTGAAAACTTCGTGTTTTCCAAGTACTCCCATGAATCCATAGATGTTCAATTCAGCATCATAGTTGTTGATGCTCCGTAGCCATAATAATGAGAAAACAAAAGCTCTCGATCATTGTTATACAATGTCATAATATTATTACACAACATCAAAGTTCTCATATGACAACTTCGACAACAATAATATGGTGTATGTATCACTCCCCCTTACTCAATACTTCGTCTCACACGAAAACCACTCCCCCTTACATGATGATCCGAAAACCATATATATTTGTAGTGTGAACTACATATTAATTCTCCCCCTTTTTGTCAATAAAATTGGCAAAGGTACGAAAACAGGATCCTAATGAAAATTTTCATGGAAATACTTGAAGACCAAAGAAAAGTACATATCAACTTGTTTAGATGCAATCATAAAGTCGAGGCTAAATGCATTCATCAAGGAGTTTATAAAGATACAAGATAACCCCTAAATAATTCCACAGCCGCACTCCCCACAAAGATATGGAAATTAAGCGCAAGTTCAAAAGAACTCTCCCCCATTTGATGTCATTCCCAAGAGAACAACAAGAG
>NW_020649055.1:0-991 GCF_003573695.1 Papaver somniferum
TTCCTTCTTCATCTTCTCTAACTTTACTCTCTCAATAATTCTACTTCTTTAAAAAAAAAACATCTGATTTTTTAATCTCACTAATTATCTTTAACTTAATCATCTCACTAATCATTACACTAACTATTATTAACACTAACTAATCATCACCCAAAATTAATCAGGAGGGTAATTTAGGTATTAATATAAATATCCAGATAAGGGGTGACCTAGATTTACTTCTAATGTCTTTACCCAAAATAAAACCATGGTCCCCCAAAAAAACTATGGTCCCCAAAAAATCGTTCTTGTTTTTTAGTATGCCTCAAAACAAGATTCCAGGCTTAAGCCTAAAATTCACCCAATGGCCCAACTCAAAATAAGCTAGCTTAAGCCTTATTGTAGTACAAGCCCATGAAGGGGACATTTCTTATTTAGTCCAGTAATTCCGACCCGTGTTACTGGATAGTCCAGAGGGATAACACATTTATCGGTTGGTCCAATAAAGTTTAAACCTGCCTAAAATTACCTATCTACCCATAGACACGTTAAAAGTAATTTTCAATTTCATTTTCGATTCTCTCTCTCTTGTTTCTTCAGTTACAGAACCGCTCCTTCAATTTCTTCTTTAGCAATCGCTTTTATCTCTTCTTTCTTCTCAATCAAACTCATCTGAAAAACGATTTCGGAAATCATTAATTACAGAAAAATCAACAGTTCCTGACCTAATCAATTACATAAATCATCAGTTCCTAACCTAATTTTTATTCATTCAATTGAAGAGAAAAAATGGTTAGAACTATCAAGCGGACAATTACAGAAGAAATTGTAGAATAAACCCATGTAAAAAGAAGAAGAAAAAATGTTGATGATTCACCAACACAATCCTCCCCTGCTGCTAAATCTCCGACAACAAGGAGTATGAGTAAAGTTGGTACTCCGTCACGAACAAATGTTCCTCAGGTAGAAGGTAAGCAAAAATCAGAAGAAAGTAAAGCCTAATTTTGTACTT
>NW_020649056.1:0-1161 GCF_003573695.1 Papaver somniferum
TCTCAACATTAATTATCCCTACCTAATTGGTTCATAATATATGTCCAATTTATTCATTCATTCGGATCAGTATCATAAATGTTCAAGATTCCATCGACAATAATGATAGGTTTGATCACTTGACATATGTTCAGAGTAGAATAGAGTATATATAGGCGGGGAGACAGATATCTTAAATCAGCTTAACTCATCCTCTCCAATACTCTTTCATCTGCAAAACTGAAAGAGTTTTTGAGTTATGATCAAAGTAGCTAGAGCCTAGAAGTAATGCGTTTTACATCCCAGGGACTAATTTCATTCCAACCCATATGGAGTTTGTCTATCAAAAACTTAAAGTTGGTGGTAAGTACTATTGGGATCCATAAGGATCGTATCGACACACCACTAATGCTGATAAGCATGGCAATGCAAAGCTGCTCTTCAGGTGTGCTATCATGCTGAAGGCCAATCACTTGGTCTTAAGAAGATATGAGAGAAAGATTAATTAGCACATATTTAGTCTCCCTTGGAGTTTACAGCTGATCGTCATGAAGTTCTGCGGATGACAGTGATGGCGAAATAATTGTTTTTCCACCAATGGTTGTCATTGCCAACATCCCAACCGAATTTAGGGATGGGTTTCTAAGATAGGATGCGGCTTATATAGGTGAGATATTTTTTTCTCCATGGATTTAAGCCTGTCAAGAGAGGCAGAGATCTGGAATCCACGGAAAGGCGTTTGATATAAACACAACATTCCACCATTACCACATATATGGCAGAGAATTAGTTTTCGAGTAGCAGCACGAATCCCAAACCACTTTATATTGCTAAGAAGAGACTAATCATGAGGGCTCAAAATGATCCATAAGTAAAATATAAAAAAAGAATGAAGAAAACGAAGAAATTTTTTGTGCATGGATTGTAAACATAGTAATTCTGAGCTTTCACGGATGTGGGACCAATGGTCTCAACACAGGGAAAAAACGATGAATTGAAGCTGGATGGAAGGAGGGAATTTTTTTTTCCTCTCTTCTTGTGGAAGGACAATATTCCCACATTGCTAGTAATTACATAATTAATTTAAATATAATATGAAAGGTCCTCTCCACTCATTGCTAATTGGTGTTGAGTTGGATGCCCGTAAACTTTAACATGGTATCAGAGCCAGAATTTTAATTG
>NW_020649057.1:0-712 GCF_003573695.1 Papaver somniferum
AAAGACAAAGCCAACATAAAAAGAAAGAGTTCATAAAAATGTTGAATTTTATATACGTTAACTCAAAAAATTCTACACATTTTGTTATAAGTCGGAAATTGAATTCTGAGACTAAATTGTAAACTAGATAAACTCATCTTTAACAAAAAAAATTTGAAAAATGTATTGTAACTAAAATTAATATGTTCTAAGGCAATACGTCAATTAAAAATTGCATTTCTATGTGCGTTGATTCAAGAAAATATGAAGGAAGTCAAATTTCACAATAGAAGAAGGATGAAAGACCATGCAGAACTAATCCAAATCCTAAAAAATTTCATCTATCTTGAATCAAATAGAAAGAGAAAGCTAACACAAAAAGAAAGAGTTCATAAAAATGTTGAATCTTATATACGTTAACTCAAAAAAGTCTACACGCTTAGTTATAAGTCGGAAATTTATTTCTGAGACTAAAATGTAAACTAGATAAACTCAAATTTAACTGAAAAAATTTGAAAAATGTATTGTTATCACAATTAATATGTTCTAAGGCAATACGTCTAGTGAAAATTGCATTTCTATGTACGTTGATTTAAGAAAATATGAAGGAAGTCAAATTTCAGAATAGAAGAAGGTTGAAAGACCAAGCAGAACTAATCCAAATCCTTGTATCAAATAGATAGACAAAGCCAATACAAAGTAAAGAGTTCATAAATATGTTGAATTTTATATA
>NW_020649058.1:0-380 GCF_003573695.1 Papaver somniferum
TGAAGGAAGTCAAATTTCACAATAGAAGAAAGATGAAAGACCATGCAGAACTAATCCAAATCCTAACAAATTTCATCTATCTTGAATCAAATAGAAAGACAAAGCCAACACAAGAAGAAAGAGTTCATAAAAATGTTGAATTTTATATACGTTAACTCAAAAAAGTCTACACACTTTGTTATAAGTCGGAAATTGATTTCTGAGACTAAATTGTAAACTAGATAAACTCATCTTTAACAGAAAACGTTTGAAAAATGTGTTGTAATTACAATTAATATGTTCTAAGGCAATACGTCTAGTAAAAATTGCATTTCCATGTACGTTGATTCAAGAAAATATGAAGGAAGTCAAATTTCACAATAGAAGAAAGATGAAAGACC
>NW_020649059.1:0-377 GCF_003573695.1 Papaver somniferum
TGTTCTAAGGCAATACGTCTAGTAAAAATTTTATTTTTATGTACGTTGATTCAAGAAAGTATGAAGGAAGTCAAATTTCACAATAGTAGAATGATGAAAGACCATGCAGAACTAATCCAAATCCTAACAAATTTCATCTATCTTGAATCAAATAGAAAGACAAAGCCAACATAAAAAGAAAGAGTTCATAAAAATGTTGAATTTTATATACGTTAACTCAAAATAGTCTACACATTTTGTTATAAGTCGGAAATTGATTTCTGAGACTAAATTGTAAACTAGATAAACTCAAATTTAACAGAAAAAGTTTGAATAATGTATTGTAATCACAATTAATATGTTCTAAGGAAATACGTCTAGTGAAAATTGCATTTCTA
>NW_020649060.1:0-264 GCF_003573695.1 Papaver somniferum
AAAAAAAAAACGATGTATATATTCAGAAAAAAATATCAGAAAAATACAAAAAAAAAAAATCAAGTATTTATCAATTCCATCATCTCTTGTTCCAAAAATAAAAAGAGAGTACTCAATGTAAATAAGAGTCATGTAATTTGTCATCATTTTGTTGTTTTTTGTAATAAGCAAGGAGGGTGTATGCCATTGATGTACAACGCGAGTAATTGTGAAATACCTCCAACTCATTCACAATTCTCGTAAAGTCCGGACAGCTAGCTAGAT
>NW_020649061.1:0-1201 GCF_003573695.1 Papaver somniferum
TATGTTCTAAGGCAATACGTCTAGTAAAAATTGCGTTTCTATGTACGTTGATTCAAGAAAATATGAAGGAAGTCAAATTTCACAATAGAAGAAAGATGAAAGATCATGCAGAACTAATCCAAATCCTAACAAATTTCATCTATCTTGAATCAAATAGAAAGACAAAGCCAACATAAAAAGAAAGAGTTTATAAAAATGTTGAATTTTATATACGTTAACTCAAAAAAGTCTACACATTTCGTTATAAGTCGGAAATTTATTTCTGAGACTAAATTGTAAACTAGATAAACTCATCTTTAACAGAAAAAGTTTTAAAAATGTATTGTAATTACAATTAATATGTTCTAAGGCAATACGTCTAGTAAAAATTGCGTTTCTATGTACGTTGATTCAAGAAAATATGAAGGAAGTCAAATTTCACAATAGAAGAAAGATGAAAGATCATGCAGAACTAATCCAAATCCTAACAAATTTCATCTATCTTGAATCAAATAGAAAGACAAAGCCAACATAAAAAGAAAGAGTTTATAAAAATGTTGAATTTTATATACGTTAACTCAAAAAAGTCTACACATTTTGTTATAAGTCGGAAATTGATTTCTGAGACTAAATTTTAAACTAGATAAACTCATCTTTAACAGAAAAAGTTTGAAAAATGTATTGTAATTACAATTAGTATGTTTTAAGGCAATACGTCTAGTAAAAATTGCATTTCTATGTACGCTGATTCAAGAAAATATGAAGCAAGTCAAATTTCACAACAGAAGAAGAATGAAAGGCCATGCAGAACTAATCCAAATCCTAACAAATTTTATCTATCTTGAATCGAATAGAAAGACAAAGCCAACACAAAAAGAAACAGTTCACATAAATGTTGAATTTAATATGCGTTAACTCAAAAAAGTCTACACACTTCGTTATAAGTCGGAAATTGATTTCTGAGACTAAATTGTAAACTAGATAAACTCATCTTTCACAAAAAAAAAGTTTGAAAAATGTATTGTAATTACAATTAATATGTTCTAAGGCAATACGTCTAGTAAAAATTGCGTTTCTATGTACGTTGATTCAAGAAAATATGAAGGAAGTCAAATTTCACAATAGAAGAAAGATGAAAGATCATGCAGAACTAATCCAAATCCTAACAAATATCATCTATCTTGAATCGCATAGAAAGACAAAGCCAACACAAAAAGAAACA
>NW_020649062.1:0-440 GCF_003573695.1 Papaver somniferum
TTACAATTAATATGTTCTAAGGCAAATCGTCTAGTAAAAATTGCATTTCTATGTACGTTGATTCAAGAAAATATGAAGGAAGTCAAATTTCACAATAGAAGAAAGATGAAAGACCAAGCAGAACTAATCCAAATCCTAACAAATTTCATCTATCTTGAATCAAATAGAAAGACAAAGCCAATATAAAAAGAAAGAGTTCATTAAAATGCTGAATTTTATATACGTTAACTCGAAAAAGTCTACACATTTAGTTATAAGTCGGAAATTGATTTCTGAGACCTAATTGTAAACTAGATAAACTCATCTTTAACAGAAAAAGTTTGAAAAATGTATTGTAATTACAATTAATATGTTATAGGACAATAGTCTAGGAAAAATTGCATTTCTATGTACGTTGATTCAAGAAAATATGAAGGAAGTCAAATTTCACAATAGAAGAA
>NW_020649063.1:0-400 GCF_003573695.1 Papaver somniferum
GGCATTACGTCTAGTAAAAATTGCATTTCTATGTACGTTGATTAAAGAAAATATGAAGGTAGGCTAATTTCACAATAGAAGAAGGATGAAAGACCATGCAAACTAATCCAAATCCTAACAAATTTCATCTATCTTGAATCAAATAGAAAGAGAAAGCCAACACAAAAAGAAAGAGTTCATAAAAATGTTAAATTTTATATACCTTAACTCAAAAAAGTCTACACACTTTGTTATAAGCCGGAATTTCTTTTCTGAGACTAATCTGTAAACTAGATAAACTCCTCTTTAAAAGAAAAAGTTTGAAAAGAAGAATGAAAGACCAAGCAGAATCAATCTAATTCCTACCAAATTTCACCTATCTTGAATCAAATAGAAAGACAAAGCCAATAAAAAATAAAGA
>NW_020649064.1:0-346 GCF_003573695.1 Papaver somniferum
AAGAAGGATGAAAGACCAAGAAGAACTAATCCAAATCCTAACATATTTCATCTATCTTGAATCAAATAGAAATAAAAAGCCAACACAAAAAGAAAGAGTTCATAAAAATGTTGAAATTTATTTACGTTAACACAAAAAAGTCTACACACTTTGTTATAAGTCGGAAATTTATTTTTGAGACTAAATTGTAAACTAGATAAACTCATTTTTAACAGAAAAAGTTTGAAAAATGTATTGTAATTACAGTTAATATGTTCTAAGGCAATACGTCTAGTAAAAATTGTATTTCTATGTACGTTGATCCAAGAAAATATGAAGGAAGTCTAATATCACAATAGAAGAAGGA
>NW_020649065.1:0-780 GCF_003573695.1 Papaver somniferum
CATGACATGTTAGTAAAGAGCCAAGTTAGTTTTCAACAGGAAACCAAGCAGAACTTTCAAACTAATGCTCAAACTCTTGCTAAGTTAGAACTTCAAGTCGGTCAAATAGCTAAGACCTTAAGTGAGAGAGATAACGGAAGGTTCCCTAGTCAGACTAATCCAAATCCTAGAGGAGTTCATGAAGTAGGTACAAAATCATCACATCAATTGAATGTTGTTAGAACCCTTAAGAGTGGTAGAGTAGTAGACAATCAGGTATCCATGCCCGATAGTGAGCATATTGTAGTTAACCCCTCATGACCAACCATAGATGAGGAGACGGATAAAGTTTCTGATTATGTCAATTCGTTTCCTGAGAGGCCCTATTTTATGCCTAGAGCCCCATTTACAAATCTATTAGTACCAACAAAGAGTGAATCCAACTTTAATGACATAATGGAGGCTTTTAGGAAAGTTACCATAAACCTTCTGTTACTAGAAGCAATTAGGAAACTTCCAGCTTATGCCAAGTTTCTTAAGGATATGTGTACGCGAAAGAGAAAGCTTAATGTCCCTAAAAAAGCCTTTTTGGATAGTCATGTAAGTTCGATAATTCAGAACCCCACAACTCCTAAATATAAAGACCCAAGTGCACCTACCACTGCTTGTACGATAGGAAAACACAGGGTACACAAAGCTTTACTTGACTTAGGAGCCAGTGTGAACTTACTCCCATACCATGTGTACTTAAATCTAGGGCTCGGTGAATTGAAACCTACCAAGATAACATTGCAGTTAGCT
>NW_020649066.1:0-509 GCF_003573695.1 Papaver somniferum
TATGTACGTTGATTCAAGAAAATATGAAGGAAGTCAAATTTCACAATATAAGAAGGATGAAAGACCATGCAAAACTAATCCAAATTCCATCAAATTTCATCTATTTGAATCAAATTGAAAGACAAATCCAATACAAAAATAAAGAATTCATAAAAATGTTAGATTTTTTATACGTTAACTCAAAAAAGTCTACACTCTTCATTATAAGTCGGAAGTTGATTTCTGAGTTAATATTGTAAACTAGATAAACTCATCTTTAACAGAAAAAGTTTGAATAATGTATTGTATTCACAATTAATATGTTCTAAGGCATTACGTCTAGTAAAAATTGCATTTCTATGTACGTTGATTAAAGAAAATATGAAGGAAGTCAAATTTCACAATATAAGAAGGATGAAAGACCATCCAGAACTAATCCAAATTCTAACAAATTTCATCTATTTGAATCAAATTGAAAGACAAAGCCAATACAAAAATAAAGAGTTCATAAAAATGTTGAATTTTTTATA
>NW_020649067.1:0-650 GCF_003573695.1 Papaver somniferum
GAGGATTAGACCAGGCAGAACTAATCCAAATTCTAACAATATTCATCTATTTGAATCAAATTGAAAGACAAAGCCAATACAAAAACAAAGAGTTCATAAAAATGTTGAATTTTTTATACATTAACTCAAAAAAGTCTACACACTTCTTTATAAGTCGGAAGTTGATTTATGAGACTAAACTATAAACTAGATAAATTCATCTTTAATATAAAAAGTTTGAAAAATGTATTGTAATGACAATTAATATGTTCTAAGGCAGTACGTCTAGTAAAAATTGCATTTCTATGTACGTTGATTCAAGAAATATGAGGGAAGCCAAATTTCACAATTGAAGAAGGATGAAAGACCATGCATAACTAATCCAAATCCTAACAAATTTCATCGATCTTGAATCAAATAGAAAGACAAAGCCAACACAAAAAGAAAGAGTTCATAAAAATGTTAAATTTAATATACGTTAACTCAAAAAAGTCTACACACATCGTTATAAGTCGGAAATTGATTTCTGAGACTAAATTGTAAACTAGATAAATTCATCTTTAATATAAAAAGTTTGAAAAATGTATTGTAATCACAAATAATATGTTCTAAGGCATTACGTCTAGTAAAAATTGCATTTCTATATACGTTGATTCAAGAAAATATGAAGG
>NW_020649068.1:0-1002 GCF_003573695.1 Papaver somniferum
TTTGCTGAAGCTGCTACTGATGATATTCATATTACGGTTGGGGGTTTGATTTTTGGCAATCTGTTGAGATTCAAAAAATTCCAAAATATTGTTCCAAGTGCAAGTTGATTGGGCATACTGATCATGAATGTAGGAAGCAGCACATGGAAAACACTGAGCGACAACTTGTGGTAAGCAAACAAGTTAGTGTTGAAGAATCTCAACCTGGCGTGAGCAACATTCCTCAAGCTCAACCTGCTGGTGGGGAATGGAAAGTGGCTAGGCATAAGAAGAAGGGTAAGAAAAAGGCTCAAAACGCCAATGTAGTTGTTCATGATGTTGTGGACAATATTGCTGGTGAAGAAGCTGATGTGGAGTATGCTGCTAAGCTGGTGAAGGCTCAACAGTTGGAGGTTGTTATGGCACAAGCCAAAGCTGATTTTGAATCTGTCTTTGTTGAATTGGCGAGAACTAAACAAGCACAGGCTTCAAAATCAGTTTTAGTTAAGAATGGAAAAGTGGGTGAAACTAATCCATCAACTATGACAAGTTTGGTTGGAACTAGGATTCCCAAACCTGTTAGGATTGTGACCGCAACTCCAACTCCTCTTTGTGATCAGCTTACGGCTGGGGAGTTTCTTTTGAATAGAAACAAATATAATGCTATTGAAACAATTCAAGATGTGGCTGAGAGTTCAGCTGATGCAAAGTTTAGGGCTGATCAGGAATCTAGGCGTGTTCGCATGCAATCCATGCACAAGGTAGTGAATACTAATGATGGTAGGAATGCTTCTGATTCTGAGTCTCTTCAGGATTCTAATTTAAGAAATTGTGTTGAAAAAGGAAGTTCACCAAGAATAAATTCTGGTGTAACTTCTCAGATTGATATTTCCTCCTCCAAATCTGGTTTTTAATGCGTGTTCCTTTCACTTCAGTCCATTCATCTTTAGAAAAGCTCTGAGCAGCCATGTCTTCCTTATTTTTACGTAAAGCTATGTCTTTCTGAGATGCAATAGTATTTTT
>NW_020649069.1:0-512 GCF_003573695.1 Papaver somniferum
CGCAACTTTTCGAGATCAATCCATCGGTACTATTTTCGTATCTAAATCGTTGTTAGATTAATTTCTATTAGTTAACGTTCGAGTTACACTAATCGAGTTATTATCGGCTAAAACGTCTCTTGGCTGGTCTAATAACGTTGACGAGCTTGAGGGTCCTTACATATATCAACTAATCGAGTCATTATCGACTAAACGTCTCTTGACTGGTCTAACAGCGTTGAGAGCTTGAGCGTCTTTACACTCTCCTCACCTTATATCATTTTCGTCCTCGAAAATCAAACCATCCTTCCGGTCTTCAAAAAATCTCCACCTTATAGAATAATCTCATCTCTTGTCTAAGGGCAAACAACATAAAACAAAGCACAAACCTATATGGATTTATACAACTAAAATTTGTGGCTCTATTTTCAACTACATTGATTTAAATTCTATCAAATAAGGAAGTCTAAATTTTATTAGACTAATTTCTATTTTATAAGATATCAATCTCTAACTTCAAAGAAGAATCCTAC
>NW_020649070.1:0-677 GCF_003573695.1 Papaver somniferum
TTTTTTTTTTTGCTAGGTTAAAATGTATGCGGTGAGCGTGGATCGAACATTCTGAGTTAGGCCTTACTAATGATTCTAGTGAGGCTTTGGTAAAGGAGAAAAAAGCTGAGATCATTGCTATGAATTCAAAGTCTAATGAGGAAATTCGAAGCCGTGAGCATCACAAGGATATTCAAGCAGGGTTGGAGGAAATTTTTTTTGATCTAGATAATATTTTGTCTGCAGAGGAACTAGATGAGGCAAGTACTATTCAACTTGATGAAGTGCGTGCTAAATTCATTAGAGATCCAGCCTTTAGACGAGACTATTTAGAGGAAAAAAAGAAGAAAATGGATAGAATGTCAACAAAAAAGAATGTTCGATCTCCTATTAAGCTTGTTCCAGGTGGTAATTATGCTTCAGATGAAAATGAACAGGATTATGACAATGATGAAACTTATGATGATTATGAAGATGAATTCAAAGAGCACTATGATTTGACTCAAATAATTGATGATCTCATTCCCAAGAAGAGGAATTTTAGAGTTGGAAATAAGGGGCGAAAGCGATTTTGATTTTATTAGTTTTCTTCTTTATGCTATTTTTTAGTGCTTAAGAGTTTTTAGAGTTTTTTGCCCCTTTGGTTTATGGGGGTGTGGAGGCCTAGCGCCTCCCATTTTGTAATTCTTGTAATTACG
>NW_020649071.1:0-1671 GCF_003573695.1 Papaver somniferum
AAAAAACTAAAATTGTTACGGAAATAATACAATAACAGTTTTGAACTGTTACGGATCATCATTTTTCTACTAGTGTATGCATAATTTTGAGGAAGAGTATTTCTCAGTCGAAAGAAATTGGTAGAGTTAAAGCAGATGCGAGATCAACATTGTTATGCTGTGTTTTTCAGCTTTTCTTTTGTGTAACATGGACAGAGTAAGTAATTTCAATTTTTCATTTGAGAACCGATTGTCTTTCAGAAAGAACGTGTAAATACCTTATCATGTACCAGTCTATAAACTTTGTTTGCCGCTCAACTTCATCCATCTCATCAGCCACGGATCTAGGTAGAACGTGATCACAATAGTGACTACAATTATAAATACCAAACAGTCAACTTTTATAAAAAATTAATTAGTTTCATTTTATTGGAAAAGGTCGAGTACATACGCATAATATTCAGCAACACCCTCAATGTCATTTCGAAAGAGTATCCATCTCGTCTAGTTCTTGCTATCCAAACTCAGTATGTCTTCCAGCCCATCTTGAGTTTGAAGGGGGTGTTAAAATATTATACTCTATATTCTCCCCAGTTATATTTTGTGTATTTCATATTTGTTATGTATATTGGCTCTTTATTATGTATATCTTTATTTCCTTGTTAACTTTGTAAACATCTGTATAAAGTGGATCGTATAAAGTGTTAAAATATTATACTCTATATTCTCCCCATAATTGTAGTTATGTTTTTTGTATTTCCTCTTTATTATGTATATTGCCTCTTTATTATATATATCTTTATTTCCTTGTTAGCTTTATAAACATCTGCATAAACTGGGTTGTTCCCATTGATTGAATCATCTAATAAGATTGATTTTTCTGATGTCTATGTTTATCAGCTTCCAGTCGCCGCATTACTGCAAAGGTCTTTACTCCAGCTCCATTGCTCGGGGACATCTCCATACAATCCGAATTCTCTTCCATTGGTAGTACCTGATTCATGGTAATCAAAATATTTTTTTGTTAGAATTTATACGTAAAAGGCTTTAATTCATAACTGGAGTTTTTCTTGAAACCAAGAATTTCAATCTTTACATTCATAATTGATAATCTCGGGTTTCCATTGATTTTTTTTTTTTTGGCCAGATCCATGTTGTAGAGAGTAAAGTTAGCCAAGGAAGAAGCAAAGCATTGATAACTAACGGGCGTTTAAAAATCCTAACTGACTGACCAGGAAATATGGTTGACTAACGGGTCAACGACCCAAACACTAAATTGGACAAATTTAGGACCCAAACACTAAGACATACCTAAATTTATGACCCAAACACTAAATAACTCGTATTGACATTAGAAATGGTTTTGTTAAATCTTGAATCCTTCCTTCTGGAAGAAGGTTAGAGCATGGATCTGTACTTCTAGATTGGTATTGCTTAATCTTGATTGTACCCTTTCCTTTGACGAATCTAAATTCCAGTGCCTCTTGACCACCTATGGCCTATGAGTTATTGCGTGTTTCATTTTTGCAGATTGGTAGTTTCAGTTGGTCAATGAACTCATTTGTTGTGTTCTTATACCTTAGTAGTATTGGTTTTGAATTGTTCAATGAACATTGTCTTGTGCCTTTATGTTCCATTGGAAATTAGATATTTGTGTCAGTCGACTCAATTGAGTTCATTTCTTTTTTTTTT
>NW_020649072.1:0-821 GCF_003573695.1 Papaver somniferum
AACTAATTAAGATATGGAAATGGTAATTTAACAGTAATGGTGTATGCATATGAGCTAATTTTTTTGGTTCTGAATTGTTCTTTTTGGATTTTCATTTAAACTGATTGAGTGTTAAATTTTTGGTTGATGTATTACAGGCGGTGATAGACGCATTTATGTGTCTAATATAACTCATTTGTATATATTGTTAGTGCTCGATATCGTACTTTTATTTATTTGTAGGTGTTTTTGGAAGAATAAGGCTTTGTGGCGAAATTGGCTAAAAATGCGGCATTTGGACCTCCGTTGATAACGTGCCGGAAGCGCCCCAGAATTGTACCGGAAGTACCCCAGGAATATCCCGGAGGAACCCCGAAAAAAGTGCGGAAAATGTCCCAGAGAAATCACTATACGGACCCTCGATTTTGGATAAGGGGTAACCTAATTACTAAGGGGTGACCTATTTCCAGGCAGCTGCTAAAGGGAGAACAACACAGGATAAGGGCACCCACCTTCTTCACGTTTTGAATTGGAAAATTGGCGGGAAGTTCACTGGCAGATTGATAATCGAATTTTGATGGAGTTTTAACGAGATTCAATCGCCGAAATCAGTTGGGCTGGACTTGTATGGACTAAACAGGCCTTGTACAATCGATTGGAACCAACCAATTGGGCTGGAATGGCCGAGAGAGGGTTTCAAAGTTTCCAACAGAGAGACGTGTTCTCTGTTGGGTTTTTAGAATATTTTTGAGAGATTTCTGGAGGACTTTGACGCTGGATTAACATGTACATGGTCCTATTCAAGATTATGGAAGAGTTTGGTAGCTATTTTATAGCCAACA
>NW_020649073.1:0-426 GCF_003573695.1 Papaver somniferum
TTTAACTAGGAAATGCACATTACTAATTCTTATTTTCCATATATATAATTAAAAACCTTAATTAAAATATTCTTAACTTATTTAATTTCGATCCTAGGATTTTCTTCCTTCTAGCTGTTAAGGAATATCTTTGAACAATAAAAGATACACATTACTGCACGTGTTCAAAGTGTGTCGACATCCTTTCTTTGTAAGTCCTCTTTCATACTTACACACTTGAAACCGATTTGCCACACTATCAAACAAGTTTATAATTGGTTCATCTGACTTTCAAGAACTATGTGATTGATCAAGAACACTCAATCACAAATCATGGGTTTAACGGTTCTGCCAAAACAAGTTTCGGTTCTACCTCCATGTAAGTACTGTGCATATTAACACTAGCTTTCCAAAATTCGGTTGACTAGGTACTAAGATCGGTTCCCC
>NW_020649074.1:0-367 GCF_003573695.1 Papaver somniferum
ACTAATTTAGGGTTTGCTGAGCGTTTCTGAGAATATACGATGGAAGCTTACCCGTAAATGGTTGGATTCGTCGTTCTTAAGAAGTTTCAGACTTATTCTCGAGTCCAGGTTTCGATCTCGGACCCAGTTTCTTTCTCGAAATGGACTAATTTAGGGTTTGCTGAGTGTTTCTGAGAATATACGATGGAATCTTACCTGTAAATGGTTGGATTCGTCGTTCTTACGAAGTTTCAGACCTATTCCCGAGTCCAGGTTTCGATCTTGGACCCAGTTTCTTTCTCGAAGTTGACTAATTTAGGGTTTGCTGAGCGTTTCTGAGAATATACGATGGAATCTTACCCGTAAATGATTGGATTCGTCGTTCTTA
>NW_020649075.1:0-507 GCF_003573695.1 Papaver somniferum
CATCCTCGCTGTTCATCCAATTTGCTACAACCGCCCAACACCCGAGCACCCGATACCTATACCCATACCAAACATCCCCTTCCCCTTCTTCCATCGACATCTCCTCCTCCATACCCTGTGCAGAACCACCACCACCTTCTCCACCTGCTCTGACCTCGCCACCACCACTCCCTACGCCACCAAACCAACCCTAAACCTAAACCCATCATTACCATCACGTCCTATCTCTTTATCAACCACTAATTTCTCCAATTTCTCATCTTTCTTCTCACTGAAACCCTAGGTGAGAAATTGGGGATATAAGTGATGTTAAAGCAACAATTGGAGCATGAGACGAACGAGGAGAAGTAATTGGAGAGTGGGTCGACGAGATGGAGTGAGTATCTCAACACATTAGGTAAATCAATTTTACCTAATTTTCTGTTTTTGGGGAAAAGGGGTTGGAACCCTAATTTTGATATGGGGAGTATAAATTTGTAATGTTTTGTGTGAGGGGGGGGGGGGGGG
>NW_020649076.1:0-768 GCF_003573695.1 Papaver somniferum
GTATTTTTCGATACTTATGGACGTCTAGGTTGATGGTCAAACAAGAGCAAATTTTTGGACGAGGTACTTTTAAGGTTTCCTGCATTTATGCATGCCCATGAGCATGTCTAGACCATAAACTAATTTTTGGAAAAGAAGATTTCAAATTTTTCGATACTTCTGGACGTATTGGATGATGGTCAAACAAGATCAAATTTTTGGACGAGGTACTTTTAAGTTTTCCTGCATTTATGCGTGTCCGTGAGCATGTCTAGACTATAAACTAATTTTTGGACAAGAAGCTTTCGAATTTTTCGATACTTCTGGACGTTTAGGGTGATGGTCAAACAAGATCAAATTTTTGGACGAAGTACTTTTAAGTTTTATTGCATTTATGCATGCCGGTGAGATTGTCTAAACCATAAACTAATTTTTGGACAAGAAGCTTTACAATTTTTCGATACTTCTGGACGTTTAGGGTGATGGTCAAACAGGATAAATTTTTTGGACGAGGTAATTTTAAATTTTCCTGGATTTATGCATGCCCGTGAGCATGTCTAGACTATAAACTAATTTTTGGACAAGAAGCTTTTGGAATTTTCGATACTTATGGACGTCCAGGGTGATTGTCAACACAAGATCAAATTTTTGGACGAGGTACTTTTAAGTTTTCCTGCATTTATGCATGCCCGTGAGCATGTCTAGACTATAAAATAATTTTTGGACAAGAAGCTTTCGAAATTTTCGATACTTATGGACGTCCAGGGTAATGGTCAACACAAGATCAAA
>NW_020649077.1:0-724 GCF_003573695.1 Papaver somniferum
TAATACAATAAATTCACTTCAAAAGTTTCTATGAACTACACATTTATGATAGTGAGCAACAAAAACAAGTATAAAATGGTATGGCATGATACTACAAACCTAATGCCGATCCAGAACTTCTAGTAATTTGATTTACAGTATGCCAGTGAAAAGATAGTGAGCTTATTGTCTTAAGACACTATTCAAAACCTCAAAATAAATATACATATTGTATTTACCTTATTGTCAAACTCCTTAGAATTTGCATGCTTCAATTATTCCATTTACTCTCCACTCAACATATGATGGAAAAGGAGAAGTCACAGGAAAAAGAATTTCAACACCTTGGTGATTATCTTTATAAGCTGAGACTTCAATTGGCTTTAGTCCGTGCTGATACAAAAAGAGGGTTGACTTTCAAAACCCAGACTACCATAGTGAGACCAACGAATCATCTCATAGTGCCGCTTCTTTTCATATCACGAAAGCAAAATAAAAATCAAAAATTGCGCCTTTTAAGCACAAGGACGAAGTATTCAAGGCAATCCTTTTGATCACTCGACTCAAAGTGGCCCTTGGAGCTTTATAAAATCTAAAGAGACGCTCATTCCATACACAAAATGATGTCCGATAAATGAACAGAGACCGAAAGTATAACTAGCTTACTATATTTGTAACATATGGATCTGCACCAGCCTGATGATTTTTACTACCCCCATTACAGCTGCTAGTGGCAGAGCTCTTG
>NW_020649078.1:0-2142 GCF_003573695.1 Papaver somniferum
CTTCCACAATGCATAAAATGGAGTTGTCGTAGGGGTACTACAACTCTAATCTGTAGTCGTCAATGATGATTTTTCCGGTAGTACGTCAGCATCATTTTCTTACCTTCCTCTTCGCCGCGTGATTTGAAATTAAGCAATCTAGAATACTACTTGTGTTTCACTTTCGTTGTTCCATTAACTGTAACTGATGGTGTAACCATTCAGGATTTATGGTGGATATGTTCTAAAGGTTTCTCAACTACAGTGTCATACCGAAAAAGTACAACAACTTAAATCGCACAATCGTCCCTCTATTGTCTCACCTTTACTATGACTTTTACACATTGTGTAGTTTGGTACATGGATACTTAATCACGTGAAATATAGTGCAGACGACAGTTTTCACTTTAAAACCTATACTATTATTTAGTTCTTTTTGACCACACAAAATCATGTTTTCGTCCATTGTAATTATTTATATATCCGTTCTAAATATATTTAAGGACCACGGGGAAGAAACTGGACATTTTCTTCCTATTTTACTCTCGAAGTGTATATACATAGATTTAAATGTTGAGGTCCACTGCAGTTTTGCTAGATCTGTGTGGGCTGATTTTCTGACTAAGCTGAAATGGGTTTTCACTATGCCTATTGAGGTAACTTCTGTTTTACATTCTTGGCATTTAAGGCAGTTAACTAAAGAGATTAGTTTTATTTGGAACATGGTACCTGTTGCAGTCATTTGGAGCATTTGGAAATAAAGAAATGAGTGTGTATTTTCTGACAAAGTTCACAATGTTCAGGCAGTTGTCAACAAGGAAGTGTACACTCTTTTCTCTTGGGCTCTGGTTTTCAAAGATTTTGAGAATGTTAACCAAACTAATGTAATCAAAGAATGGCATAACATTTACTTTCATTCTAACTGAGTTTGGTAGTCTGTTATCAACTTAGTCTTTGCTTTCTTGTACTCTTATTAAGGTGGTATAATCTTGTTATGCCCTATATTTTTTGATTAATCTAATCCTTTCTTTACCGATAAAAAAAATGTTGAGGTCCACTGTATTCAGATAAATCCTAAATGTTAAAGACATAATAGTTTGGAAAGCATTCGACAAATTATAGCAATTTCTTCCACTCGTTCAAGTTTGGTCTTTCTTGACTCAAATCAACATATAAAAAGAATAGCGAAATATTGTGGTGCACGAATAATTAATCACGTCAAAATTGTGCAAAGGACACTAAACAACAGGAAAAAAAATAAAGAAAAAGCTACATAGATAACCTAAGGAATGTGTTAGTGGCATTGTCCACCAAAATTCTTCCACGAGACAGCGCTCCTCATGTGAGAAATAATTGCAACCCATGTTTCCCATGGTAGTTTTCCCCAAATTTCCGTCCAAGTTCCGGTGAGTGTACTGTAACGCAACAAACGCCTATTCTGCCAAAATAGGAGGTCCTTGTTATTTCCATAGGCTATCGGGTTATACGTCGGCAGCCACTGCTAAAAACGATTGTGGGTCTGGATCTTAAGATGACTGCCAATGTTTTCAATAGATATGTTTTTCACTTTATACCACTTCCAGATATGAAAAACACTCATCCTTGTTTGGATGTAATCATCTCCGTTACAGCCTCAAACACGTTTCTTTGCTCGATGTTCAGTCTCTAGTGCAGCCGTAAGAAATCTTCAGAAATTTGGGTTCTGTTGTGGTCCAATAACCAATTCTTCACGGATGAGTCTGTTTTCATTTCTTCTGCCTTTTTGTTGAACACGGTACGTAAAATTTGGGAATTCTTCGAGATACATGTTGATCAGGTTCATGGCTTTCTCAACTTCAAATAAAACAATGTTTTTGAGTTGTTGATCATCGATCTCAAGATCTTCATTTTTTATTTTATTTTTGATATAGAATGTCGTCAGATAGTTTTCTCCAGTGTTGATTCCAAAGTTATGAAAAATTCATGTAATGACTTATCATCCCAAGTACTTGCCTCTTTCATTGATTCATGGCATTATTTGTCTGTGTCCATCGTTTTGGGATTTTGGAAATGTAGAAAGTTAGATTTGTTGAGGGATGATGGTACCATTTAATGTGTGTATTTATAATGCTACCAAATGGTGTGATGATTTGAGATTATAATTTAATTTTAGTGGGTTGCGAC
>NW_020649079.1:0-751 GCF_003573695.1 Papaver somniferum
TACTCTGTTGCTTCTTCTCGTGGCTATGACATATCCCGCTCTTAAAGCTATTCGTACCATTTTACTAGTGATAGTTCTGGCGAACAAGTGTTGATGGGTGTTTGTTGACTAGGAAGAAATCTTAAAGAACAATTTTAGTAGAATGATAATGATATTTCTAGAAAGTTTAAGAAGTTCTGACACTTTTTCTAAGTGGACAGAGGTATTGTTTACTGCAGCTTCAAGCTAAATTATATGAAGAAAATGTGGAGAAACGAGTGGTTTTTCGAGACTTGCTGATTTCGGGTTGAAAACTTCACAACTTCAAGGTAAATTGTATGAATTTTCGTTAACAACTCACAGGTGAGGATGAATCCTCCCTGTTTCTAGCGCCAAAATGTAGTTGCGAAAAATCCCACAACTACACCCTTTGAAATGATAATAACACAAAGTCTAAGTCATTTGTATCAACTCAAACATTGATGATATTATTCACCACTTGACACTAGAATGATTCTCAAACACTTTCTATTGATTATATGATGTTTTTACAAGAGGTTAAAGGTGAGTTTTCACACAACAATAGAGAGATATAATATGAAAATAGATCACAAAGCTTATTTCTCTCTTGTTGAATTATCTTACTTTCCCGCCGAACTTTCTCTCAACCTCTCTTTTTGTCTCTATCATTTGAATTCTTATATAGGAAAATATTTCAGTAGGAGACAACAACTATGTTCACGTGCAACATCTTTGGTTGAAGGATTCTTTT
>NW_020649080.1:0-381 GCF_003573695.1 Papaver somniferum
GAGAATATAAGACTACAGAATAGAAGATCGAGAAGTATTACAAAATCATATTCAAGATCGACTAGAAGAGAAATGAGGCGAAATTCACCCACAATCAATGCTGAAAACAATATTCAAGAAGAAATATCAAATCCTAATTAAGAATATCGCGAAAATAGAGAAAGAACTGATGATCGTTACATTCCACAAAATGGAACTTTTGATGATGGGAAATTGGAGGAAATCAAGAGAACGGACAAAATCAGGGACAAAATAACCAAGATGGCGAAGGAAATCAAGAGGAAGGAAGAAGAATTTTACATGTGAGAGAAACCCAAAGAAATCAACAGACTATTGAAGAAGAAATTGAAAGACATTATGCTGAACAAGCACGTTTAATCT
>NW_020649081.1:0-1013 GCF_003573695.1 Papaver somniferum
TCGTGGTCATTCGGGTTGGTATTAACTCATTGTTATCATTCTGGACTACAGTAATACCGGATTTCTTGGGAACAACCTGAACGGGGATGACCCACTTACTGTCTGAAATGGGGTAGATAATGCCTGCATCTAACAGCTTCAGAACCTCGGTTCGAACAACTTCTTTCATATCCCTAGAAGTTTTGGTGTCACTCTCTAAATAGATATGATGCATACAATCAATAGGACTTATACCCTTAATGTCTGCTATGATCCACCCTAAAGCTTCCTTGTTATTCTAAAGGACAGTCACTAGCCTACTTTCCTGATCATTATCCAAGTCGGATGCTATAATCACAGGTAAAGTTTCAGAGGGTCCTAAAAACATATACTTCAGGGTATCTGGTAATGGTTTAAGGTCCAACTTGGGAGGCTTTTACAACGAAGAAACTAGGGTAGACTCGGGAACGGGTAAAGGTTCGAACTTAGGTTTCCATCCATTACTAGTGTCTAACAAAGGGGTTGAATCTAACAAAGCATTCACCTCATTAATCACATCATCATCATCAGAATCAATCCCAAAGTGATCTAGGCATTTCTCTAATGGATCTTATATCAAAGTGTTTGGTAATGACTCCTCTACTAAGGTGCCTATCATGTTCGCCTCTTCTACGCTCGAGTCGTCCAGTTCCTGGGGTAGCTTACTAATGTGAAAGATGTTCATCTCAATAGTCATATTAACAAAAGACAAATTCATAATACCAGTACGACAGTTAATGATCACATTGGATGTTGCTAAAAATGGGCGACCTAAAATCACCGGTATCTGGTTCTCTGGGTCAGGGACAGGTTGGGTATCTAGGATAACAAAATCCACTGGATAAATAAACTTGTCGACCTCAATAAGAACATCCTCGATCACACCACGAGGAATTTTAACGGACCTATCAGCTAACTGGAGTGTCATCTGGGTAGGTTTCATCTCACCAAGTCCTAGCTTAAGGTACACATGGTATGAAAGTAAATTCACACTG
>NW_020649082.1:0-38812 GCF_003573695.1 Papaver somniferum
AAGAGGATGATTCAAAAGAATACACAGAAGTATAGGTGAATGCTTAGTTTCATAGTAGGCTTGTTATCAATAACTCATAGTCCTCTAAAATTAAAGAATTAATAGATGTCACCTGGAACGCTAGAAACTGTATAAAACATCTAACAATATACAAAAACTGGTACATTGAAGAGGATGGTTCAAAAGAATACACATAAGTATAGATAAATGCTTAGTTTCATAGTAGGGTTGTTATCAATAACTCATAGTACTCTAAAGTTAAAGAATTAATAGATGTCACCTGGAACGCTAGAAACTATTTAAAACATCTAATAATATACAAAAACTTGTACATTTAAGAGGATGTTTCCAAGGAATACACAGAAGTATAGGTGAATTCTTAGTTTCATAGTAGGGTTGTTATAAAAAAATCATAGTCCTCTAAAATTAAAGAATTAATAGATGTCACCTGGAACGCTAGAAACTGTTTAAAACATCTAATAATATACAAAAACTGGTACATTGAAGAGGATGGTTCAAAAGAATACACAGAAGTATAGGTGAATGCTTTGTTTCATAGTAGGCTTGTTATCATAACTCATAGTCCTCTAAAATTAAAGAATTAATAGATGTCACCTGGAATGCTAGAAACTGTATAAAACATCTAATAATATACAAAAACTTGTACATTTAGGAGGATGGTTCAAAAGAATACACAGAAGTATAGGTGAATGCTTTGTTTCATAGTAGGCTTGTTATCAATAACTCATAGTCCTCTAAAATTAAAGAATTAATAGATGTCACCTGGAACGTTAGAAACTGTTTAAAACATCTAATAATATACAAAAACTGGTACATTGAAGAGGATGGTTCAAAAGAATACACAGAAGTATAGGTGAATGCTTAGTTTCATAGTAGGCTTGTTATCAATAACTCATAGTACTCTAATGTTAAAGAATTAATAGATGTCACCTGGAACGCTAGAAACTGTTTAAAACATCTAATAATATAGAAAAACTTGTACATTTAAGAGGATGTTTCAAAAGAATACACAGAAGTATAGGTGAATGCTTAGTTTCATAGTAAGCTTGTTATCAATAACTCATAGTCCTCTAAAATTAAAGAATTAATAGATGTCACCTGGAACGTTAGAAACTGTTTAAAACATCTAATAATATACAAAAACTGGTACATTGAAGAGGATGGTTCAAAAGAATACACAGAAGTATAGCTGAATGCTTTGTTTCATAGTAGGCTTGTTATCAATAACTCATAGTCCTCTAAAATTAAAGAATTAATAGATGTCACCTGGAACGCTAGAAACTATATAAAACATCTAATAATATACAAAAACTGGTACATTGAAAAGGATGGTTCAAAAGAATACACATAAGTATAGGTAAATGCTTAGTTTCATAGTAGGGTTGTTATAAAAAACTCATAGTCCTCTAAAATTAAAGAATTAATAGATGTCACCTGGAACGCTAGAAACTATTTAAAACATCTAATAATATACAAAAACTTGTACATTTAAGAGGATGTTTCAAAGGAATACACAGAAGTATAGGTAAATGCTTAGTTTCATAGTAGGGTTGTTATCAATAACTCATAGTCCTCTAAAGTTAAAGAATTAATAGATGTCACCTGGAACGCTAGAAACTGTTTAAAACATTTAATAATATACAAAAACTTGAACATTTAAGAGGATGATTCAAAAGAATACACAGAAGTATAGGTGAATGCTTAGTTTCATAGTAGGCTTGTTATCAATAACTCATAGTCCTCTAAAATTAAAGAATTAATAGATGTCACCTGGAACGCTAGAAACTGTTTAAAACATCTAATAATATACAAAAACTAGTACATTGAAGAGGATGGTTCAAAAGAATACACAAAAGTATAGGTGAATGCTTTGTTTCATAGTAGGCTTGTTATCAATAACTCATAGTCCTCTAAAATTAAAGAATTAATAGACGTCACCTGGAACGCTAGAAACTGTTTAAAACATCTAATAATATACAAAAAATTGTACATTTAAGAGGATGTTTCAAAAGAATACACAGAAGTATAGGTGAATTCTTAGTTTCGTAGTAGGGTTGTTATAAAAAACTCATAGTCCTCTAAAATTAAAGAATTAATAGATGTCACCTGGAACGTTAGAAACTGTTTAAAACATCTAATAATATACAAAAACTGGTACATTGAAGAGGATGGTTCAAAAGAATACACAGAAGTATAGGTGAATGCTTAGTTTCATAGTAGGCTTGTTATCAATAACTCATAGTACTCTAAAGTTAAAGAATTAATAGATGTCACCTGGAACGCTAGAAACTGTTTAAAACATCTAATAATATACAAAAACTTGTACATTTAAGAGGATGTTTCAAAAGAATACACAAAAGTATAGGTGAATTCTTAGTTTCATAGTAGGGTTGTTATCAATAACTCATAGTCCTCTAAAATTAAAGAATTAATAGATGTCACCTGGAACGCTAAAAACTGTTTAAAACATCTAATAATATACAAAAACTGGTACATTGAAGAGGATGGTTCAAAAGAATACACAGAAATATAGGTGAATTCTTAGTTTCATAGTAGGGTTGTTATAAAAAACTCATAGTCCTCTAAAATTAAAGAATTAATAGATGTCACCTGGAATGCTAGAAACTGTTTAAAACATCTAATAATATACAAAAACTTGTACATTTAAGTGGATGGTTCAAAAGAATACACAGAAGTATAGGTGAATGCTTTGTTTCATAGTAGGCTTGTTATCAATAACTCATAGTCCTCTAAAATTAAAGAATTAATAGATGTCACCTGGAACGTTAGAAACTGTTTAAAACATCTAATAATATACAAAAAATGGTACATTGAAGAGGATGGTTCAAAAGAATACACATAAGTATAGTGAATTCTTAGTTTCATAGTAGGGTTGTTATAAAAAACTCATAGTCCTCTAAAATTAAAGAATTAATAGATGTCACCTGGAACGCTAGAAACTGTATAAAACATCTAATAATATACAAAAACTGGTACATTGAAGAGGATGGTTCAAAAGAATACACATAAGTATAGGTAAATGCTTAGTTTCATAGTAGGGTTGTTATCAATAACTCATAGTCCTCTAAAGTTAAAGAATTAATAGATGTCACCTGGAACGCTAGAAACTGTTTAAAACATTTAATAATATACAAAAACTTGAACATTTAAGAGGATGATTCAAAAGAATACACAGAAGTATAGGTGAATGCTTAGTTTCATAGTGGGCTTGTTATCAATAACTCATAGTCCTCTAAAATTAAAGAATTAATAGATGTCACCTGGAACGCTAGAAACTGTTTAAAACATCTAATAATATACAAAAACTGGTACATTGAAGAGGATGGTTCAAAAGAATACACAGAAGTATAGGTGAATTCTTAGTTTCATAGTAGGGTTGTTATAAAAAAACTCATAGTCCTCGAAAATTAAAGAATTATTAGATGTCACCTGGAACGCTAGAAACTGTTTAAAACATCTAATAATATACAAAAACTTGTACATTTAAGAGGATGGTTCAAACGAATACACAGAAGTATAGGTGAATGCTTTGTTTCATATTAGGCTTGTTATCAATAACTCATAGTCCTCTAAAATTAAAGAATTAATAGATGTCACATGGAACGTTAGAAACTGTTTAAAACATCTAATAATATACAAAAACTGGTACATTGAAGAGGATGGTTCAAAAGAATACACAAAATGATAGGTGAATGCTTAGTTTCATAGTAGGCTTGTTATCAATAACTCACAGTCCTCTAAAGTTAAAGAATTAATAGATGTCACCTGGAACGCTAGAAACTGTTTAAAACATCTAATAATATACAAAAACTTGTACATTTAAGAGGATGGTTCAAAAGAATACACAGAAGTATAGGTGAATGCTTTGTTTCATAGTAGGCTTGTTATCAATAACTCATAGTCCTCTAAAATTAAAGAATTAATAGATGTCACCTGGAACGCTAGAAACTGTTTAAAACATCTAATAATATACAAAAACTGGTACATTGAAGAGGATGGTTCAAAAGAATACACAGAAGTATAGGTGAATGCTTTGTTTCATAGTTGGCTTGTTATCAATAACTCATAGTACTCTAAAGTTAAAGAATTAATAGATGTCACCTGGAACGCTAGAAACTGTTTAAAACATCTAATAATATACAAAAACTTGTACATTTAAGAGGATGTTTCAAAAGAATACACAGAAGTATATGTGAATTCTTAGTTTCATAGTAGGGTTGTTATAAAAAACTCATAGTCCTCTAAAATTAAAGAATTAATAGATGTCACCTGGAACGCTAGAAACTGTTTAAAACATCTAATAATATACAAAAACTTGTACATTTAAGAGGATGGTTCAGAAGAATACACAGAAGTATAGGTGAATGCTTTGTTTCATAGTAGGCTTGTCATCAATAACTCATAGTCCTCTAAAATTAAAGAATTAATAGATGTCACCTGGAACGTTAGAAACTGTTTAAAACATCTAATAATATAGAAAAACTGGTACATTGAAGAGGATGGTTCAAAAGAATACACATAAGTATAGGTGAATTCTTAGTTTCATAGTAGGGTTGTTATAAAAAACTCATAGTCCTCTAAAAATAAAGAATTAATAGATGTCACCTGGAACGCTAGAAACTGTTTAAAACATCTAATAATATACAAAAACTTGTACATTTAAGAGGATGGTTCAAAAGAATACACAGAAGTATAGGTGAATGCTTTGTTTCATAGTAGGCTTGTTATCAATAACTCATAGTCCTCTAAAATTAAAGAATTAATAGATGTCACCTGGAACGCTAGAAACTGTTTAAAACATCTAATAATATACAAAAACTGGTACATTGAAGAGGATGGTTCAAAAGAATACACAGAAGTATAGGTGAATGCTTAGTTTCATAGTAGGCTTGTTATCAATAACTCATAGTACTCTAAAGTTAAAGAATTAATAGATGTCACCTGGAACGCTAGAAACTGTTTAAAACATCTAATAATATACAACAACTTGTACATTTAAGAGGATGTTTCAAAAGAATACACAGAAGTATAGGTGAATTCTTAGTTTCATAGTAGGGTTGTTATAAAAAAACTCATAGTCCTCTAAAATTAAAGAATTAATAGATGTCACCTGGAACGCTAGAAACTGTTTAAAACATCTAATAATATACAAAAACTTGTACATTTAAGAGGATGGTTCAGAAGAATACATAGAAGTATAGGTGAATGCTTTGTTTCATAGTAGGCTTGTCATCAATAACTCATAGTCCTCTAAAATTAAAGAATTAATAGATGTCACCTGGAACGTTAGAAACTGTTTAAAACATCTAATAATATAGAAAAACTGGTACATTGAAGAGGATGGTTCAAAAGAATACACATAAGTATAGGTGAATTCTTAGTTTCATAGTAGGGTTGTTATAAAAAACTCATAGTCCTCTAAAATTAAAGAATTAATAGATGTAACCTGGAACGCTAGAAACTGTTTAAAACATCTAATAATATACAAAAACTGGTACATTGAAGAGGATGGTTCAAAAGAATACACAGAAGTATAGGTGAATGCTTAGTTTCATAGTAGGGTTGTTATCAATAACTCATAGTCCTCTAAAGTAAAAGAATTAATAGATGTCACCTGAAATGCTAGAATCTGTTTAAAACATTTAATAATATACAAAAACTTGAACATTTAAGAGGATGATTCAAAAGAATACACAGAAGTATAAGTGAATGCTTAGTTTCATAGTAGGCTTGTTATCAATAACTCATAGTCCTCTAAAATTAAAGAATTAATAGATGTCACCTGGAACGCTAGAAACTGTTTAAAACATCTAATAATATACAAAAACTGGTACATTGAAGAGGATGGTTCAAAAGAATACACATAAGTATAGGTAAATGCTTAGTTTCATAGTAGGGTTGTTATCAATAACTCATAGTCCTTTAAAGTTAAAGAATTAATAGATGTCACCTGGAACGCTAGAAACTGTTTAAAACATTTAATAATATACAAAAACTTGAACATTTAAGAGGATGATTCAAAAGAATACACAGAAGTATAGGTGAATGCTTATTTTCATAGTAGGCTTGTTATCAATAACTCATAGTCCTCTAAAATTAAAGAATTAATAGATGTCACCTGGAACGCTAGAAACTGTTTAAAACATCTAATAATATACAAAAACTGGTACATTGAAGAGGATGGTTCAAAAGAATACACAGAAGTATAGGTGAATACTTTGTTTCATAGTAGGCTTGTTATCAATAACTCATAGTCCTCTAAAATTAAAGAATTAATAGATGTCACCTGGAACGTTAGAAACTGTTTAAAACATCTAATAATATACAAAAACTGGTACATTGAAGAGGATGGTTCAAAAGAATACACAGAAGTATAGGTGAATGCTTAGTTTCATAGTAGGCTTGTTATCAATAACTCATAGTACTCTAAAGTTAAAGAATTAATAGATGTCACCTGGAACGCTAGAAACTGTTTAAAACATCTAATAATATACAAAAACTGGTACATTGAAGAGGATGGTTCAAAAGAATACACAGAAGTATAGGTGAATACTTTGTTTCATAGTAGGCTTGTTATCAATAACTCATAGTCCTCTAAAATTAAAGAATTAATAGATGTCACCTGGAACGTTAGAAACTGTTTAAAACATCTAATAATATACAAAAACTGGTACATTGAAGAGGATGGTTCAAAAGAATACACAGAAGTATAGGTGAATGCTTAGTTTCATAGTAGGCTTGTTATCAATAACTCATAGTACTCTAAAGTTAAAGAATTAATAGATGTCACCTGGAACGCTAGAAACTGTTTAAAACATCTAATAATATAGAAAAACTTGTACATTTAAGAGGATGTTTCAAAAGAATACACAGAAGTATAGGTGAATGCTTAGTTTCATAGTAAGCTTGTTATCAATAACTCATAGTCCTCTAAAATTAAAGAATTAATAGATGTCACCTGGAATGTTAGAAACTGTTTAAAACATCTAATAATATACAAAAACTGGTACATTGAAGAGGATGGTTCAAAAGAATACACATAAGTATAGGTGAATTCTTAGTTTCATAGTAGGGTTGTTATAAAAAACTCATAGTCCTCTAAAATTAAAGAATTAATAGATGTCACCTGGAACGCTAGAAACTGTTTAAAACATTTAATAATATACAAAAACTTGAACATTTAAGAGGATGATTCAAAAGAATACACAGAAGTATAGGTGAATGCTTAGTTTCATAGTAGGCTTGTTATCAATAACTCATAGTCCTCTAAAATTAAAGAATTAATAGATGTCACCTGGAACGCTAGAAACTGTATAAAACATCTAACAATATACAAAAACTGGTACATTGAAGAGGATGGTTCAAAAGAATACACATAAGTATAGATAAATGCTTAGTTTCATAGTAGGGTTGTTATCAATAACTCATAGTACTCTAAAGTTAAAGAATTAATAGATGTCACCTGGAACGCTAGAAACTATTTAAAACATCTAATAATATACAAAAACTTGTACATTTAAGAGGATGTTTCCAAGGAATACACAGAAGTATAGGTGAATTCTTAGTTTCATAGTAGGGTTGTTATAAAAAAATCATAGTCCTCTAAAATTAAAGAATTAATAGATGTCACCTGGAACGCTAGAAACTGTTTAAAACATCTAATAATATACAAAAACTGGTACATTGAAGAGGATGGTTCAAAAGAATACACAGAAGTATAGGTGAATGCTTTGTTTCATAGTAGGCTTGTTATCAATAACTCATAGTCCTCTAAAATTAAAGAATTAATAGATGTCACCTGGAACGTTAGAAACTGTTTAAAACATCTAATAATATACAAAAACTGGTACATTGAAGAGGATGGTTCAAAAGAATACACAGAAGTATAGCTGAATGCTTAGTTTCATAGTAAGCTTGTTATCAATAACTCATAGTACTCTAAAGTTAAAGAATTAATAGATGTCACCTGGAACGCTAGAAACTATTTAAAACATCTAATAATATACAAAAACTTGTACATTTAAGAGGATGTTTCCAAGGAATACACAGAAGTATAGGTGAATTCTTAGTTTCATAGTAGGCTTGTTATCAATAACTCATAGTACTCTAAAGTTAAAGAATTAATAGATGTCACCTGGAACGCTAGAAACTGTTTAAAACATCTAATAATATAGAAAAACTTGTACATTTAATAGGATGTTTCAAAAGAATACACAGAAGTATAGGTGAATGCTTAGTTTCATAGTAAGCTTGTTATCAATAACTCATAGTCCTCTAAAATTAAAGAATTAATAGATATCACTTGGAACTCTTGAAACTTTTTAAAACATTTAATAATATACAAAAACTGTTACATTTAAGAGGATGGTTCAAAAGAATACACAGAAGTATAGGTGAATGCTTAGTTTCATAGTAGGCTTGTTATCAATAACTCATAGTCCTCTAAAATTAAAGAATTAATAGATGTCACCTGGAACGCTAGAAACTGTTTAAAACATCTAATAATATACAAAAAAATGTACATTTAAGAGGATGTTTCATAAGAATACACAGAAGTATAGGTGAATTCTTAGTTTCGTAGTAGGGTTGTTATAAAAAACTCATAGTCCTCTAAAATTAAAGAATTAATAGATGTCACCTGGAACGTTAGAAACTGTTTAAAACATCTAATAATATACAAAAGCTGGTACATTGAAGAGGATGGTTCAAAAGAATACACATAAGTATAGGTGAATTCTTAGTTTCATAGTAGGGTTGTTATAAAAAACTCATAGTCCTCTAAAATTAAAGAATTAATAGATGTCACCTGGAACGCTAGAAACTATTTAAAACATTTAATAATATACAAAAACTTGTACATTTAAGAGGATGTTTCAAAGGAATACACAGAAGTATAGGTAAATGCTTAGTTTCATAGTAGGGTTGTTATCAATAACTCATAGTCCTCTAAAGTTAAAGAATTAATAGATGTCACCTGGAACGCTAGAAACTGTTTAAAACATTTAATAATATACAAAAACTTGAACATTTAAGAGGATGATTCAAAAGAATACACAGAAGTATAGGTGAATGCTTAGTTTCATAGTAGGCTTGTTATCAATAACTCATAGTCCTCTAAAATTAAAGAATTAATAGATGTCACCTGGAACGCTAGAAACTGTATAAAACATCTAATAATATACAAAAACTGGTACATTGAAGAGGATGGTTCAAAAGAATACACATAAGTATAGGTAAATGCTTAGTTTCATAGTAGGGTTGTTATCAATAACTCATAGTCCTCTAAAGTTAAAGAATTAATAGATGTCACCTGGAACGCTAGAAACTGTTTAAAACATTTAATAATATACAAAAACTTGAACATTTAAGAGGATGATTCAAAAGAATACACAGAAGTATAAGTGAATGCTTAGTTTCATAGTAGGCTTGTTATCAATAACTCATAGTCCTCTAAAATTAAAGAATTAATAGATGTCACCTGGAACGCTAGAAACTGTTTAAAACATCTAATAATATACAAAAACTGGTACATTGAAGAGGATGGTTCAAAAGAATACACAAAAGTATAGTAGGCTTGTTATCAATAACTCATAGTCCTCTAAAGTTAAAGAATTAATAGATGTCACCTGGAACGTTAGAAACTGTTTAAAACATCTAATAATATACAAAAACTGGTACATTGAAGAGGATGGTTCAAAAGAATACACAGAAGTATAGGTGGATGCTTAGTTTCATCGTAGGCTTGTTATCAATAACTCATAGTCCTCTAAAGTTAAAGAATTAATAGATGTCAAATGGAACGCTAGAAACTGTTTAAAACATCTAATAATATACAAAAACTTATACATTGAAGAGGATGGTTCAAAAGAATACACAAAAGTATAGGTGAATGCTTTGTTTCATAGTAGGCTTGTTATCAATAACTCATAGTCCTCTAAAATTAAAGAATTAATAGATGTCACCTGGAACGCTAGAAACTGTTTAAAACATCTAATAATATACAAAAACTGGTACATTGAAGAGGATGGTTCAAAAGAATACACAGAAGTATAGGTGAATGCTTTGTTTCATAGTTGGCTTGTTATCAATAACTCATAGTACTCTAAAGTTAAAGAATTAATAGATGTCACCTGGAACGCTAGAAACTGTTTAAAACATCTAATAATATACAAAAACTTGTACATTTAAGAGGATGTTTCAAAAGAATACACAGAAGTATATGTGAATTCTTAGTTTCATAGTAGGGTTGTTATAAAAAACTCATAGTCCTCTAAAATTAAAGAATTAATAGATGTCACCTGGAACGCTAGAAACTGTTTAAAACATCTAATAATATACAAAAACTTGTACATTTAAGAGGATGGTTCAGAAGAATACACAGAAGTATAGGTGAATGCTTTGTTTCATAGTAGGCTTGTCATCAATAACTCATAGTCCTCTAAAATTAAAGAATTAATAGATGTCACCTGGAACGTTAGAAACTGTTTAAAACATCTAATAATATAGAAAAACTGGTACATTGAAGAGGATGGTTCAAAAGAATACACATAAGTATAGGTGAATTCTTAGTTTCATAGTAGGGTTGTTATAAAAAACTCATAGTCCTCTAAAAATAAAGAATTAATAGATGTCACCTGGAACGCTAGAAACTGTTTAAAACATCTAATAATATACAAAAACTTGTACATTTAAGAGGATGGTTCAAAAGAATACACAGAAGTATAGGTGAATGCTTTGTTTCATAGTAGGCTTGTTATCAATAACTCATAGTCCTCTAAAATTAAAGAATTAATAGATGTCACCTGGAACGCTAGAAACTGTTTAAAACATCTAATAATATACAAAAACTGGTACATTGAAGAGGATGGTTCAAAAGAATACACAGAAGTATAGGTGAATGCTTAGTTTCATAGTAGGCTTGTTATCAATAACTCATAGTACTCTAAAGTTAAAGAATTAATAGATGTCACCTGGAACGCTAGAAACTGTTTAAAACATCTAATAATATACAACAACTTGTACATTTAAGAGGATGTTTCAAAAGAATACACAGAAGTATAGGTGAATTCTTAGTTTCATAGTAGGGTTGTTATAAAAAAACTCATAGTCCTCTAAAATTAAAGAATTAATAGATGTCACCTGGAACGCTAGAAACTGTTTAAAACATCTAATAATATACAAAAACTTGTACATTTAAGAGGATGTTTCAAAAGAATACATAGAAGTATAGGTGAATGCTTTGTTTCATAGTAGGCTTGTCATCAATAACTCATAGTCCTCTAAAATTAAAGAATTAATAGATGTCACCTGGAACGTTAGAAACTGTTTAAAACATCTAATAATATAGAAAAACTGGTACATTGAAGAGGATGGTTCAAAAGAATACACATAAGTATAGGTGAATTCTTAGTTTCATAGTAGGGTTGTTATAAAAAACTCATAGTCCTCTAAAATTAAAGAATTAATAGATGTCACCTGGAACGCTAGAAATTGTTTAAAACATCTAATAATATACAAAAACTGGTACATCGAAGAGGATGGTTCAAAAGAATACACAGAAGTATAGGTGAATGCTTAGTTTCATAGTAGGCTTTTTATCAATAACTCATAGTCCTCTAAAATTAAAGAATTAATAGATGTCACCTGGAACGCTAGAAACTGTTTAAAACATCTAATAATATGCAAAAACTGGTACATTGAAGAGGATGGTTCAAAAGAATACACTGAAGTATAGGTGAATGCTTAGTCTCATAGTAGGCTTGTTATCAATAACTCATAGTCCTCTAAAATTAAAGAATTAATAGATGTCACCTGGAATGCTAGAAACTGTTTAAAACATCTAATAATATACAAAAAATTGTACATTTAAGAGGATGTTTCAAAAGAATACACAGAAGTATAGGTGAATTCTTAGTTTCATAGTAGGGTTGTTATAAAAAACTCATAGTCCTCTAAAATTAAAGAATTAATAGATGTCACCTGGAACGTTAGAAACTGTTTAAAACATCTAATAATATACAAAAACTGGTACATTGAAGAGGATGGTTCAAAAGAATACACATAAGTATAGGTGAATTCTTAGTTTCATAGTAGGGTTGTTATAAAAACTCATAGTCCTCTAAAATTAAAGAATTAATAGATGTCACCTGGAACGCTAAAAACTGTTTAAAACATCTAATAATATACAAAAACTTGTACATTTAAGAGGATGGTTCAAAAGAATACACAGAAGTATATGTGAATGCTTAGTTTCATAGTAGGGTTGTTATCAAAAACTCATAGTCAGCTAAAATTAAAGAATTAATAGATGTCACATGGAACGCTAGAAACTGTTTAAAGCATTTAATAATATACAAAAACTGTTACATTTAAGAGGATGGTTCAAAAGAATACATAGAAGTATAGGTGAATGCTTTGTTTCATAGTAGGCTTGTCATCAATAACTCATAGTCCTCTAAAATTAAAGAATTAATAGATGTCACCTGGAACGTTAGAAACTGTTTAAAACATCTAATAATATAGAAAAACTGGTACATTGAAGAGGATGGTTCAAAAGAATACACATAAGTATAGGTGAATTCTTAGTTTCATAGTAGGGTTGTTATAAAAAACTCATAGTCCTCTAAAATTAAAGAATTAATAGATGTCACCTGGAACGCTAGAAATTGTTTAAAACATCTAATAATATACAAAAACTGGTACATTGAAGAGGATGGTTCAAAAGAATACACAGAAGTATAGGTGAATGCTTAGTTTCATAGTAGGCTTGTTATCAATAACTCATAGTCCTCTAAAGTTAAAGAATTAATAGATGTCACCTGGAACGCTAGAAACTGTTTAAAACATTTAATAATATACAAAAACTTGAACATTTAAGAGGATGATTCAAAAGAATACACAGAAGTATAGGTGAATGCTTAGTTTCATAGTAGGCTTGTTATCAATAACTCATAGTCCTCTAAAATTAAAGAATTAATAGATGTCACCTGGATAGCTAGAAACTGTATAAAACATCTAATAATATACAAAAACTGGTACATTGAAGAGGATGGTTCAAAAGAATACACATAAGTATAGGTAAATGCTTAGTTTCATAGTAGGGTTGTTATCAATAACTCATAGTCCTCTAAAGTTAAAGAATTAATAGATGTCACCTGGAACGCTAGAAACTGTTTAAAACATTTAATAATATACAAAAACTTGAACATTTAAGAGGATGATTCAAAAGAATACACAGAAGTATAAGTGAATGCTTAGTTTCATAGTAGGCTTGTTATCAATAACTCATAGTCCTCTAAAATTAAAGAATTAATAGATGTCACCTGGAACGCTAGAAACTGTTTAAAACATCTAATAATATACAAAAACTGGTACATTGAAGAGGATGGTTCAAAAGAATACACAAAAGTATAGTAGGCTTGTTATCAATAACTCATAGTCCTCTAAAGTTAAAGAATTAATAGATGTCACCTGGAACGTTAGAAACTGTTTAAAACATCTAATAATATACAAAAACTGGTACATTGAAGAGGATGGTTCAAAAGAATACACAGAAGTATAGGTGGATGCTTAGTTTCATCGTAGGCTTGTTATCAATAACTCATAGTCCTCTAAAGTTAAAGAATTAATAGATGTCAAATGGAACGCTAGAAACTGTTTAAAACATCTAATAATATACAAAAACTTATACATTGAAGAGGATGGTTCAAAAGAATACACAAAAGTATAGGTGAATGCTTTGTTTCATAGTAGGCTTGTTATCAATAACTCATAGTCCTCTAAAATTAAAGAATTAATAGATGTCACCTGGAACGCTAGAAACTGTTTAAAACATCTAATAATATACAAAAACTTGTACATTTAAGAGGATGTTTCAAAAGAATACACAGAAGTATAGGTGAATTCTGAGTTTCATAGTAGGCTTGTTATCAATAACTCATAGTCCTCTAAAATTAAAGAATTAATAGATGTCACCTGGAACGTTAGAAACTGTTTAAAACATCTAATAATATACAAAAACTGGTACATTGAAGAGGATGGTTCAAAAGAATACACATAAGTATAGGTGAATGCTTAGTTTCATAGTAGGGTTGTTGTCAATAACTCATAGTCCTCTAAAGTTAAAGAATTAATAGATGTCACTTGGAACGCTAGAAACTGTTTAAAACATATAATAATATACCAAAACTTATACATTTAAGAGGATGGTTCAAAAGAATACACAGAAGTATAGGTGAATGCTTTGTTTCATAGTAGGCTTGTTATCAATAACTCATAGTCCTCTAAAATTAAAGAATTAATAGATGTCACCTGGAACGTTAGAAACTGTTTAAAACATCTAATAATATACAAAAACTGGTACATTGAAGAGGATGGTTCAAAAGAATACACAGAAGTATAGCTGAATGCTTTGTTTCATAGTAGGCTTGTTATCAATAACTCATAGTCCTCTAAAATTAAAGAATTAATAGATGTCACCTGGAACGCTAGAAACTATATAAAACATCTAATAATATACAAAAACTGGTACATTGAAAAGGATGGTTCAAAAGAATACACATAAGTATAGGTAAATGCTTAGTTTCATAGTAGGGTTGTTATCAATAACTCATAGTCCTCTAAAGTTAAAGAATTAATAGATGTCACCTGGAACGCTAGAAACTGTTTAAAACATTTAATAATATACAAAAACTTGAACATTTAAGAGGATGATTCAAAAGAATACACAGAAGTATAGGTGAATGCTTAGTTTCATAGTAGGCTTGTTATCAATAACTCATAGTCCTCTAAAATTAAAGAATTAATAGATGTCACCTGGAACGCTAGAAACTGTTTAAAACATCTAATAATATACAAAAACTGGTACATTGAAGAGGATGGTTCAAAAGAATACACAGAAGTATAGGTGAATGCTTTGTTTCATAGTAGGCTTGTTATCAATAACTCATAGTCCTCTAAAATTAAAGAATTAATAGATGTCACCTGGAACGCTAGAAACTGTTTAAAACATTTAATAATATACAAAAACTGTTACATTTAAGAGGATGGTTCAAAAGAATACATAGAAGTATAGGTGAATGTTTAGTTTCATAGTATGCTTCTTATCAATAACTCATAGTCCTCTAAAATTTAAGATTAATAGATATCACTTGGAACTCTTGAAACTTTTTAAAACATTTAATAATATACAAAAACTGGTACATTTAAGAGGATGGTTCAAAAGAATACACAGAAGTATAGATGAATGCTTTGTTTCATAGTAGGCTTGTTATCAATAACTCATAGTCCTCTAAAATTAAAGAATTAATATATGTCACCTGGAACGCTAGAAACTGTTTAAAACATCTAATAATATACAAAAAATTGTACATTTAAGAGGATGTTTCAAAAGAATACACAGAAGTATAGGTGAATTCTTAGTTTCGTAGTAGGGTTGTTATCAAAAACTCATAGTCCTCTAAAATTAAAGAATTAATATATGTCACCTGGAACGCTAGAAACTGTTTAAAACATTTAATAATATACAAAAACTGGTACATTTAAGAGGATGGTTCAAAATAATACACAGAAGTATAGATGAATGCTTTGTTTCATAGTAGGCTTGTTATCAATAACTCATAGTCCTCTAAAATTAAAGAATTAATAGATGTCACATGGAACGCTAGAAACTGTTTAAAGCATTTAATAATATACAAAAATTGTTACATTTAAGAGGATGGTTCAAAAGAATACATAGAAGTATAGGTGAATGTTCAGTTTCATAGTATGCTTCTTATCAATAACTCATAGTCCTCTAAAATTAAAGATTAATAGATATCACTTGGAACTCTTGAAACTTTTTAAAACATTTAATAATATACAAAAACTGGTACATTTAAGAGGATGGTTCAAAAGAATACACAGAAGTATAGATGAATGCTTTGTTTCATAGTAGGGTTGTTATAAAAAAACTCATACTCCTCTAAAATTAAAGAATTAATAGATGTCACCTGGAACGTTAGAAACTGTTTAAAACATCTAATAATATACAAAAACTGGTACATTGAAGAGGATGGTTCAAAAGAATACACATAAGTATAGGTGAATTCTTAGTTTCATAGTAGGGTTGTTATAAAAAACTCATAGTCCTCTAAAATTAAAGAATTAATTGATGTCACCTGGAACGCTAGAAACTGTTTAAAACATCTAATAATATACAAAAACTTGTACATTTAAGAGGATGGTTCAAAAGAATACACAGTAGTATATGTGAATGTTTAGTTTCATAGTAGGGTTGTTATCAAAAACTCAGAGTCAGCTAAAATTAAAGAATTAATAGATGTCACATGGAACGCTAGAAACAGTTTAAAGCATTTAATAATATACAAAAACTGTTACATTTAAGAGGATGGTTCAAAAGATTACATAGAAGTATAGGTGAATGTTTAGTTTCATAGTAGGCTTCTTATCAATAACTCATAGTCCTCTAAAATTAAAGATTAATAGATATCACTTGGAACTCTTGAAACTTTTTAAAACATTTAATAATATACAAAAACGTGTACATTTAAGAGGATGGTTCAAAAGAATACAAAGAAGTATAGGTGAATGCTTTGTTTCATAGTAGGCTTGTTATCAATAACTCATAGTCCTCTAAAATTAAAGAATTAATAGATGTCACCTGGAACGTTAGAAACTGTTTAAAACATCTAATAATATACAAAAACTGGTACATTGAAGAGGATGGTTCAAAAGAATACACAGAAGTATAGGTGAATGCTTAGTTTCATAGTAGGGTTGTTATCAATAACTCATAGTCCTCTAAAGTAAAAGAATTAATAGATGTCACCTGGAATGCTAGAAACTGTTTAAAACATTTAATAATATACAAAAACTTGAACATTTAAGAGGATGATTCAAAAGAATACACAGAAGTATAAGTGAATGCTTAGTTTCATAGTAGGCTTGTTATCAATAACTCATAGTCCTCTAAAATTAAAGAATTAATAGATGTCATCTGGAACGCTAGAAACTGTTTAAAACATCTAATAATATACAAAAACTGGTACATTGAAGAGGATGGTTCAAAAGAATACACATAAGTATAGGTAAATGCTTAGTTTCATAGTAGGGTTGTTATCAATAACTCATAGTCCTCTAAAGTTAAAGAATTAATAGATGTCACCTGGAACGCTAGAAACTGTTTAAAACATTTAATAATATACAAAAACTTGAACATTTAAGAGGATGATTCAAAAGAATACACAGAAGTATAGGTGAATGCTTATTTTCATAGTAGGCTTGTTATCAATAACTCATAGTCCTCTAAAATTAAAGAATTAATAGATGTCACCTGGAACGCTAGAAACTGTTTAAAACATCTAATAATATACAAAAACTGGTACATTGAAGAGGATGGTTCAAAAGAATACACAGAAGTATAGGTGAATTCTTAGTTTCATAGTAGGGTTGTTATAAAAAACTCATAGTCCTCTAAAATTAAAGAATTAATAGATGTCACTTGGAACGCTAGAAACTGTTTAAAACATCTAATAATAAACAAAAACTTGTACATTTAAGAGGATGGTTCAAAAGAATACACAGAAGTATAGGTGAATGCTTAGTTTCATAGTAGGCTTGTTATCAATAACTCATAGTCCTCTAAAATTAAAGAATTAATAGATGTCACCTGGAACGTTAGAAACTGTTTAAAACATCTAATAATATACAAAAACTGGTACATTGAAGAGGATGGTTCAAAAGAATACACATAAGTATAGGTGAATGCTTAGTTTCATAGTAGGGTTGTTGTCAATAACTCATAGTCCTCTAAAGTTAAAGAATTAATAGATGTCACCTGGAACGCTAGAAACTGTTTAAAACATCTAATAATATACAAAAACTTGTACATTTAAGAGGATGTTTCAAAAGAATACACAGAAGTATAGGTGAATTCTTAGTTTCATAGTAGGTTTGTTATCAATAACTCATAGTCCTCCTAAATTGAAGAATTAAAAGATGTCACCTGGAACGTTAGAAACTGTTTAAAACATCTAATAATATACAAAAACTGGTACATTGAAGAGGATGGTTCAAAAGAATACACAGAAGTATAGGTGAATGCTTAGTTTCATAGTAGACTTGTTATCAATAACTCATAGTCCTCTAAAATTAAATAATTAATAGATGTCACCTGGAACGCTAGAAATTGTTTAAAACATCTAATAATATACAAAAACTTGTACATTTAAGAGGATGTTTCAAAAGAATACACATAAGTATAGGTGAATTCTTAGTTTCATAGTAGGGTTGTTATCAATAACTCATAGTCCTCTAAAATTAAAGAATTAATAGATGTCACCTGGAACGCTAGAAACTGTTTAAAACATCTAATAATATACAAAAACTGGTACATTGAAGAGGATGGTTCAAAAGAATACACAGAAGTATAGGTGAATGCTTAGTTTCATAGTAGGCTTGTTATCAATAACTCATAGTCCTCTAAAATTAAAGAATTAATAGATGTCAACTGGAACGCTAGAAACTGTTTAAAACATCTAATAATATACAAAAACTGGTACATTGAAGAGGATGGTTCAAAAGAATACACAGAAGTATAGGTGAATTCTTAGTTTCATAGTAGGGTTGTTATAAAAAACTCATAGTCCTCTAAAATTAAAGAATTAATAGATGTCACCTGGAACGTTAGAAACTGTTTAAAACATCTGATAATATACAAAAACTGGTACATTTAAGAGGATGGTTCAAAAGAATACACAGAAGTATAGGTGAATGCTTAGTTTCATAGTAGGGTTGTTATCAATAACTCATAGTCCTCTAAAATTAAAGAATTAATAGATGTCACCTGGAACGTTAGAAACCGTTTAAAACATCTAATAATATACAAAAACTGGTACATTGAAGAGGATGGTTCAAAAGAATACACAGAAGTATAGGTGAATGCTTAGTTTCATAGTAGGCTTGTTATCAATAACTCATAGTACTCTAAAGTTAAAGAATTAATAGATGTCACCTGGAACGCTAGAAACTGTTTAAAACATCTAATAATATACAAAAAATTGTACATTTAAGAGGATGTTTCAAAAGAATACACAGAAGTATAGGTGAATTCTTAGTTTCATTGTAGGGTTGTTATAAAAAACTCATAGTCCTCTAAAATTAAAGAATTAATAGATGTCACCTGGAACGTTAGAAACTGTTTAAAACATCTAATAATATACAAAAACTGGTACATTGAAGAGGATGGTTCAAAAGAATACACATAAGTATAGGTGAATTCTTAGTTTCATAGTAGGGTTGTTATAAAAACTCATAGTCCTCTAAAATTAAAGAATTAATAGATGTCACCTGGAACGCTAGAAACTGTTTAAAACATCTAATAATATACAAAAACTTGTACATTTAAGAGGATGGTTCAAAAGAATACACAGAAGTATATGTGAATGCTTAGTTTCATAGTAGGGTTGTTATCAAAAACTCATAGTCAGCTAAAATTAAAGAATTAATAGATGTCACATGGAACGCTAGAAACTGTTTAAAGCATTTAATAATATACAAAAACTGTTACATTTAAGAGGATGGTTCAAAAGAATACATAGAAGTATAGGTGAATGCTTTGTTTCATAGTAGGCTTGTCATCAATAACTCATAGTCCTCTAAAATTAAAGAATTAATAGATGTCACCTGGAACGTTAGAAACTGTTTAAAACATCTACTAATATACAAAAACTGGTATATTGAAGAGGATGGTTCAAAAGAATACACAGAAGTATAGGTGAATTCTTAGTTTCATAATAGGGTTGTTATAAAAAACTCATAGTCCTCTAAAATTAAAGAATTAATAGATGTCACCTGGAACGCTAGAAACTGTTTAAAACATCTAATAATATACAAAAAGTGGTACATTGAAGAGGATGGTTCAAAAGAATACACATAAGTATAGGTGAATGCTTAGTTTCATAGTAGGCTTGTTATCAATAACTCATAGTCCTCTAAAATTAAAGAATTAATAGATGTCACCTGGAACGCTAGAAACTGTTTAAAACATCTAATAATATACAAAAACTGGTACATTGAAGAGGATGGTTCAAAAGAATACACAGAAGTATAGGTGAATGCTTAGTTTCACTTTGAAGGTCGACCAGTTTATTAGAGGACGGGGTTGGTTTTCACTTTGAAGGTCGACCAGTTTTTTTAAGTTCTATTGAGTTTCCAAATGTAATTTATTATCGTTTTAAATAGGTTTTAGGAGTTTTTTAGGGGTTTCTCTGATCCCTTTTCTCCTTCACCTATCTTGTAAATATCTTTTTATATCAATATATTTGACTTAGCAAAAAAAAAAAAGAATGCTTAGTTTCATAGTAGGCTTGTTATCAATAACTCATAGTCCTCTAAAATTAAAGAATTAATAGATGTCACCTGGAACGCTAGAAACTGTTTAAAACATCTAATAATATACAAAAACTGGTACATTGAAGAGGATGGTTCAAAAGAATACTCAGAAGTATAGGTGAATGCTTTGTTTCATAGTAGGCTTATTATCAATAACTCATAGTACTCTAAAGTTAAAGAATTAATAGATGTCACCTGGAACGCTAGAAACTGTTTAAAACATCTAATAATATACAAAAACTTGTACATTTAAGAGGATGTTTCAAAAGAATACACAGAAGTATAGGTGAATTCTTAGTTTCATAGTAGGGTTGTTATAAAAAACTCATAGTCCTCTAAAATTAAAGAATTAATAGATGTCACCTGGAACGCTAGAAACTGTTTAAAACATCTAATAATATACAAAAACTTGTACATTTAAGAGGATGGTTCAGAAGAATACACAGAAGTATAGGTGAATGCTTTGTTTCATAGTAGGCTTGTCATCAATAACTCATAGTCCTCTAAAATTAAAGAATTAATAGATGTCACATGGAACGTTAGAAACTGTTTAAAACATCTAATAATATAGAAAAACTGGTACATTGAAGAGGATGGTTCAAAAGAATACACATAAGTATAGGTGAATTCTTAGTTTCATAGTAGGGTTGTTATAAAAAACTCATAGTCCTCTAAAAATAAAGAATTAATAGATGTCACCTGGAACGCTAGAAACTGTTTAAAACATCTAATAATATACAAAAACTGGTACATTGAAGAGGATGGTTCAAAAGAATACACAGAAGTATAGGTGAATGCTTTGTTTCATAGTAGGCTTGTTATCAATAACTCATAGTCCTCTATTTTTTTTTTTGCTAAGTCAAGAAAATATATTGATAAAAAAGATATTTACAAGATAGGTGAAGGAGAAAAGGGATCAGAGAAACCCCTAAAAAACTCCTAAAACCTATTTAAAACGATAATAAATTACATTTGGAAACTCAATAGAACTTAAAAAAACTGGTCGACCTTCAAAGTGAAAACCAACCCCGTCCTCTAATAAACAACCACGCTTTGCCATTGCATCAGCTGCAAAATTTGCCTCTCTAAAAGAATGCTCAAAACGAATTGAACCATATAAACCTTTAACTTCCATCCATCTTTGCCTAGCAAACCAAGGAACGTTATCTTCTTCCAAAGCCCTCAACACACTTGTAGAATCTGATCTAATAACAATGCACGCATATCCCCACTGAACTGCCCAATCCATACCCACAATAATACCATACAATTCAGCCAAATAATTAGAAGTAACTCCCAAACCAATACACATTGCACCTACCACTTCACAATTTGCATTCCTTGCAACAGCACCAGCTCCCGCCACCCCAGGATTACCTCTTGAGGCGCCATCCGTGCATAAAAGCAATTCATTCTCATTAGGAGGAAACCAAAAACACTCCTTGGGATCAGTAAACTTCACCTTTCTATGCCGAACCCTAAAGAATTCCAGAATTCTCAAGTCATCCATAGAATTATGCATATAACTCTTCATACGAACTGAATAATCTTGCATCAAACTAAAAACACGTTTTTGAAATAAAGACCAACAAGGTTTCTTCTTTTCATACACTTTTTTGTTCCTAGTGAACCATAGTTCTGATCGCACAACCAAATTCACTACCAACCACAAATCCCTAACAATACCACTATGATTTTTTGCCTTTTGGTAAGAAGTAATGATATCATAATTAGGTTTAATTTTGAAAATACCTTCAATCCACTCCCAAGCTTGACGCGCAAAAGTACAGCTCCAAAGAATATGATGGAGAGACTCCTCCTCAATCTGACACACACTACATTTAGATGCAAGTTGAATTTTAAATCTACTACGTACCTTATCAAGAGTAGCACAAGCACCACGAATAAACTTCCAGTTTTGAGCCGCTAAAGAAGGATGCACCACCCTCTTCCATAACAACCCCGCCTCCTTCAAAATAGGATATTTCTTCCTAATCAATTCCCTAGCTGACTTGACCGAAAATTTACCTTGTAAATCAGGCATCCAAAAACGCCTATCCACTCCCATATGAATTTTTGGTAAATCCTATTGCAACACACCAGCACCTAAAAGGAGTTGTGAATAAACTCCATGAATCTGCCAATCACCTTGCACAATAATATCACAAACACGAGCTGATCTGTCTAAATCCATGCGATTTAAAACACTAGCTAAGGTTGTATTTCCATACCATATATCAAAGAATAAAGAAGTATCCCTACCGTCACCAATAAAACATTTCGTGTTGTTCACCATCTCCTTATGAACCCAACGAAGACCTGGAAGAATAGAAGATTTCACCCCTGCCATCTTAATACGACCATCCCTACAAGTGAATTTAGCTTCCAAAAACCTCGCCCACCTCTTACGAGAAGATTTTATAGCCCACCACAATTTCATCAGCAAAGCTTTATTCATAGTCCTTAGGCTAGTGATCCCAAGACCACCTTCCTTTAAAGGACTACAAATCTTATCAAAACCAACTACAAAAGCTCTAGAAAGATTAGAATCACCCGACCACAGAAAATTACGAATCACACGCTCACACTGAAGTGTGAATTTTACCGGCCATTTGTACACAGCCATGTTATGAATAGAATAACTCGAAAGAACATTCTTAACAAGCACAACCCTATCCTGAAAAGATAACATCTTACCTTTCAGAACCGAAAGTTGATCCCTCAACTTATCAACAACGTTGCTGATGTGACTATACTTAACCATCCCCGGCATCACCTTAACTCCCAAATATCTATCAGGAAAGCTAGAAATTGCCATACCTAAGAAAGTTGCAATGGTCTGGCTCCTACTCAAAGTCCCACCACCGAAGTAGATCTTGCTCTTCTCCCTACAAACCCTCTGACCCGAAGCTTTTTGGTAATTCTCCAAAAGTTTCACCAGATTCTTCACACTCTTCATATTTCCCTTGCAAAAAATCATAATATCATCAGCAAAAAATAAATGAGTAGGAGAAATACCCTTACGTTTTACCATATAAGCCATATCCTTATTCTGAAATAGTTTAGAGATGTTGCGGCTAAGCACATCCTCAATCAAAACAAAAATAAGAGGAGATATAGGATCCCCCTGCCGTAAACCCCTATTAATCTTGAAATAACCCTCCGGACTACCATTAAGAAGAATAGAAATACGCGCCGAATCCAGAATTTTCCAAATCCAAGAGCACCAATCTTCAGAAAAGCCATACCTTCTAAAAACCTCAAGAACAAAATACCAGCTGACCGTATCAAAAGCCTGAGAGATATCAAGCTTCAAACCCAAATTACCGTCCTTCCTTTTGATGTGCAATTCATTCACCATCTCAGAAGCTAAACTAATATTCTCATGGATATTCCTACCCTTCATGAAAGCCACTTGCTCTTCAGACACCAACTTTCCCAACACCGTACCAAGCCTAGTAGCCAAGATTTTAGTAAAGATCTTAAAAAAGAAATTACTTAAACCAATCGGCCTAAAGTTCTTCAACCTAGCAGCTCCCCTAACCTTTGCAAGCAAAAGAATAAGACTAGAATTAACCCCATTAGGAATGGTTTTAGAGGACCAGCAATAAGTAACCGCTAAAATCAGATCCTTTTGAATAATCTCCCAACAATGTCTATAAAAACACCCCGAGAAACCATCTGGACCTGGCGCACTATCAGCTCCCAAATCAAAAACCGCCTGTTTAATCTCATCACAAGTAGGAATAGCATCCAACATATGCGACTCTTCCACAGTAATAGAAACATGATCATAATCAAAAAGAGATTCACTTACCTGACCATCCTCACCATTGAATTTAGCATGATAGTAAGAAACCACGTGATCACTAAGATGAACCGGATCAGTAATAGTACTCCCATCTTCAGCAACAAGCTCCGAGATTGTATTAGCACTTCTACGAATTTTAATAGAGTTGTGAAAGAAAGAAGTGTTACTAGAACCCTCCAACAACCACTGATTTCTAGATTTTTGCTTTAACATTATATGTTGCTGCCTTTGAATATCCTGAACCTCAACAAGAGCATCCTTCATATTATTAAGTTTTGAAACATCAAACGGATCTTCATCAGAATTTCTACTAGCTACCTCAAACTTAAGCGTTGCTTGCTTTAGCCTCGCATTGACATTACCAAAAACCATTTGATTCCATAACTTAATTGCCTCCTTCAACCGCTTCAATTTGAAAGGAAAAATAAAACCATGATTACCATAAACCGGCGCTATCCAAGATGACTCCACCATCTTCAAAAAATCCGGATGAGAAAACCACATCTTCTGTATACGAAAAGGAGCACGTCTAGGCCTAGGATCACAAAAAGGAAAACCAATAAGAGTCGAATGGTCAGAAACTTCCCTCGGAAGAGCTTTACACCGCCAATTCGAAAACTTAGACAGCCAAGGTTCATTAATAATAGCACGATCCAACTTACTAATAATTCTACGAACACCAGTCTGACCATTGGTCCAAGTAAACTTAGACCCCAACGAATCAGCTTCAAACAAGTTATTATCCTCCATCCAATCAGAAAACTCATTAATACAAGAGAGACGAGTTGTCCTACCCCCTTTCTTTTCATCTTGACGAAGAACACAATTGAAATCACCCATAACCAACCAAGGAGTATTTACGTCAACCGCTTCAAGTTGACTCCAAAGCCTCCTACGAAAAACTTGAATATAACTAGCATGAACAAAAGAGATAAGAACCCCCTCAGTTTTAACCGTAATAGCTTGTCTAGACATATTAGTCACCACCGGCTCCTCAATACAATCATCCCAAAGAATCCACAAATTACCCAAAGAACTAGAAGTAGAATTATGAATTACCTTTTTATTATATCCAGCCAAATTTAACCTTCTCATTACATTGTCAGTGCAACGAATCTTAGGCTCAGCAATACAAAGTACTACCGGTTTGTATTCATGCACCAATTTACGTAACTTACTACCCGCTTCCACCTTCGCCACCCCATTAATATTCCAATATAGAACTCTCATCAGGAAACACTCTTCTTTTTATTATGATTAGCTTGTGGAATCTTGCTAGGAATCCTACTTTATAAAACTGGAGAGACACCCTTCCTAACTCGATTTCCCAAAGTATTCACTTCAGAATCCGAATCTGATTTGGAATCATTAAAACGTTGTTGAGAAGAACTAGAACGTGTAATCAAAACCCGACTTGGTTGTCTACTTTTCTTTGGCATATCCACTGGTATTTCCGCCCATTTAACACCCTTAACACCTGATGAAGCTTTTTCAGGCGTCAACTCTTCATCCGAACTACCTCCAGAAGTGTTTTCTGCCTCATCCGAACCCCCTCCAGAAAAGTGTTCAACATCATCATTATCCACACCCAACTCATCATTCAAAACATTGAACTTATTAGGAGAAACCACAATAGAAGTTTCAGCAACAGCTCTGTAGCTTGAGATATCCTCAATATTATCCACCACCATGTCTTGCAAAGACTTATTACCAGCCTCAACAGGCGTAAAAGAAGAACTCGCCTCATTCTTGTCACTAGAGTGATTAGTTCTTGCCAATTCACCACTCTTAGTAGACTTAGATGAGGTTGCAATTTCAACCATTGACAACCCAATAACCGAACTCTTTTGCAATGCTAACGCCTTCTTAGCCTTCTCAAAAGCTTCAGACGCTACATGAAGATTGGCTTCAGTATTCGCTAAATCATTCTCTAGCCGAAGAGTTTGCTCCAAACCAGCAGCAGTCTCCACCCCATTCACCACAGCTCCACCGTGCCCTACAGCAAGAGCACTATCCGCATTACCACCAGCACCGGTAACAACATCATGAACCACAATAGCACCATTGTTTACACCACCTACAGCAGCGCCAACACCTACAGCAACGTCGTTGACACCACCTACAGCAGCGCCAACACCTACAGCAACAACGTTTGGACCACCAGCAACGGCCACAGTTTCGTCAGCTCCATCACCCTTACGGTTTCTCCTATTACGCACATTCTGCCACTCCCCTTTCGTATCATCCTTAGAAGTTTTCTCATCATTCTTTGATTGTCTTCTACATTCAACATCATTGTGACCAATTATGCAGCACTTCATACAGAATTTTGGTGATTTTGGGATATCCAAGTATTGCCAAAACGTCCTCCCCCCAGCTGTAATCTTAATTCTACTTGGAATGTGTTTTGCAAAATCCACATCTACCAAAACTGAAGCAAAGTTTCCATACTCCAGATTTAGGGTTCTTTGATCAACCACAATAGGAGTCCCTAAAACTTTTCCCATAGATAACAAGTTCTTCTCAGTCCATAGTTCTGCATGTAACCCAGGAAAGTGAACCCATACGTTTGCATGGGAAGTTTTTTGACGATCAGGATCAAAACCTGGGTACCAATCCATTAACTTGAGTTCATGTTGTTGAACAAACCACTTTGTACGTCTGATTCTCTCCTTAGTTTCCTCATCTTGTAGCATAATAACAAAGAAACCTTTTCCCATAGTCATAAACCTAACAGAATTAGGATTAATCTGCCATTGAGATATTAATAGAGTTTTTACCTCAAAAAACTTCAGCCCCGTGAAGTTCAGTCGTGCAATGAAACTGTGTTGAAAGGGTTTACAACCCTCTTCATAGTAATGCATGGGTATAACAAGGGATGGTTCTCCATCAATCAGAGTAGGATTAGGTAAACTAGTAATATCAATTCCTGTTGGTTTTAGGGTTTGTTTTCCCCTAACCTTGTCCGCAAAGGATTGGTGTTGTTGAATCCGTGATGAACTAGGATTATTTTCTACCATATTGAATTCGTGATGAACTATGAAAACTACGTGAAAAAACTAAACCCTAGTGTTTTCTCCAGAGTTTCTCTTTCCTCTCATGTTATTAACCACAAACCAAGGAATTATAGTCCTCTAAAATTAAAGAATTAATAGATGTCACCTGGAACGCTAGAAACTGTTTAAAACATCTAATAATATACAAAAACTGGTACATTGAAGAGGATGGTTCAAAAGAATACACAGAAGTATAGGTGAATGCTTTGTTTCATAGTAGGCTTGTTATCAATAACTCATAGTCCTCTAAAATTAAAGAATTAATAGATGTCACCTGGAACGTCAGAAACTGTTTAAAACATCTAATAATATACAAAAACTGGTACATTGAAGAGGATGGTTCAAAAGAATACACAGAAGTATAGGTGAATGCTTAGTTTCATAGTAGGCTTGTTATCAATAACTCATAGTACTCTAAAGTTAAATAATTAATAGATGTCACCTGGAACGCTAGAAACTGTTTAAAACATCTAATAATATACAAAAACTTGTACATTTAAGAGGATGTTTCAAAAGAATACACAGAAGTATAGGTGAATTCTTAGTTTCATAGTAGGGTTGTTATAAAAAACTCATAGTCCTCTAAAGTTAAAGAATTAATAGATGTCACCTGGAACAGTAGAAACTGTTTAAAACATCTAATAGTATAGAAAAACTGGTACATTGAAGAGGATGGTTCAGAAGACTACACAGAAGTATAGGTGAATGCTTAGTTTCATAGTAGGCTTGTTATCAATAACTCATAGTACTCTAAAGTTAAAGAATTAATAGATGTCACCTGGAACGCTAGAAACTATTTAAAACATCTAATAATATACAAAAACTTGTACATTTAAGAGGATGTTTCAAAGGAATATACAGTAGTATAGGTGAATTCTTAGTTTCATAGTAGGGTTATAAAAACTCATAGTCCTCTAAAATTAAAGAATTAATAGATGTCACCTGGAACGCTAGAAACTGTTGAAAACATCTAATAGTATAGAAAAACTGGTACATTGAAGAGGATGGTTCAAAAGAATACACATAAGTATAGGTGAATTCTTAGTTTCATAGTAGGGTTGTTATAAAAAACTCATAGTCCTCTAAAAATAAAGAATTAATAGATGTCACCTGGAACGCTAGAAACTGTTTAAAACATCTAATAATATACAAAAACCGGTACATTGAAGAGGATGGTTCAAAAGAATACACAGAAGTATAGGTGAATGCTTTGTTTCATAGTAGGCTTGTTATCAATAACTCATAGTCCTCTAAAATTAAAGAATTAATAGATGTCACCTGGAACGCTAGAAACTGTTTAAAACATCTAATAATATACAAAAACTGGTACATTGAAGAGGATGGTTCAAAAGAATACACAGAAGTATAGGTGAATGCATTGTTTCATAGTAGGCTTGTTATGAATAACTCACAGTCCTCTAAAATTAAAGAATTAATAGATGTCACCTGGAACGTTAGAAACTGTTTAAAACATCTAATAATATACAAAAACTGGTACATTGAAGAGGATGGTTCAAAAGAATACACAGAAGTATAGGTGAATGCTTAGTTTCATAGTAGGCTTGTTATCAATAACTCATAGTACTCTAAAGTTAAAGAATTAATAGATGTCACCTGGAACGCTAGAAACTGTTTAAAACATCTAATAATATACAAAAACTTGTACATTTAAGAGGATGTTTCAAAAGAATACACAGAAGTATAGGTGAATTCTTAGTTTCATAGTAGGGTTGTTATAAAAAACTCATAGTCCTCTAAAATTAAAGAATTAATAGATGTCACCTGGAACGCTAGAAACTGTTTAAAACATCTAATAATATACAAAAACTTGTACATTTGAGAGGATGGTTCAAAAGAATACACAGAAGTATAGGTGAATGCTTTGTTTCATAGTAGGCTTGTTATCAATAACTCATAGTCCTCTAAAATTAAAGAATTATTAGATGTCACCTGGAACGTTAGAAACTGTTTAAAACATCTAATAATATACAAAAACTGGTACATTGAAGAGGATGGTTCAAAAGAATACACAAAAGTATAGTAGGCTTGTTATCAATAACTCATAGTCCTCTAAAGTTAAAGAATTAATAGATGTCACCTGGAACGCTAGAAACTGTTTAAAACATCTAATAATATACAAAAACTTGTACATTTAAGAGGATGTTTCAAAAGAATACACAGAAGTATAGGTGAATTCTTAGTTTCATAGTAGGGTTGTTATCAATAACTCATAGTCCTCCTAAATTGAAGAATTAATAGATGTCACCTGGAACGCTAAAAACTGTTTGAAACATCTAATAATATACAAAAACTGGTACAGTTAAGAGGATTGTTCAAAAGAATACACAGAAGTATAGGTGAATGTTTAGTTTCATAGTAGGGTTGTTATCAATAACTCATTTCCTCTAAAATTAAAGAATTAATAGATGTCACCTGGAACGTTAGAAACTGTTTAAAACATCTAATAATATACAAAAACTGGTACATTGAAGAGGATGGTTCAAAATAATACACAAAAGTATAGGTGAATGCTTAGTTTCATAGTAGGCTTGTTATCAATAACTCATAGTCCTCTAAAATTAAAGAATTAATAGATGTCACCTGGAACGCTAGAAACTGTTTAAAACATCTAATAATATACAAAAACTGGTACATTGAAGAGGATGGTTCAAAAGAATACACAGAAGTATAGGTGAATGCTTAGTTTCATAGTAGGCTTGTTATCAATAACTCATAGTACTCTAAAGTTAAAGAATTAATAGATGTCACCTGGAACGCTAGAAACTGTTTAAAACATCTAATAATATACAAAAACTTGTACATTTAAGAGGATGTTTCAAAAGAATACACAGAAGTATAGGTGAATTCTTAGTTTCATAGTAGGGTTGTTATAAAAAACTCATAGTCCTCTAAAATTAAAGAATTAATAGATTTCACCTGGAACGCTAGAAACTGTTTAAAACATCTAATAATATACAAAAACTTGTACATTTAAGAGGATGGTTCAGAAGAATACACAGAAGTTTAGGTGAATGCTTTGTTTCATAGTAGGCTTGTCATCAATAACTCATAGTCCTCTAAAATTAAAGAATTAATAGATGTCACCTGGAACGGTAGAAACTGTTTAAAACATCTAATAATATAGAAAAACTGGTACATTGAAGAGGATGGTTCAAAAGAATACACATAAGTATAGGTGAATGCTTAGTTTCATAGTAGGGTTGTTATCAATAACTCATAGTCCTCTAAAGTAAAAGAATTAATAGATGTCACCTGGAATGCTAGAAACTGTTTAAAACATCTAATAATATACAAAAACTTGTACATTGAAGAGGATGGTTCAAAAGACTACACAGAGGTATAGGTGAATGCTTAGTTTCATAGTAGGCTTGTTGTCAATAACTCATAGTACTCTAAAGTTAAAGAATTAATAGATGTCACCTGGAACGCTAGAAACTATTTAAAACATCTAATAATATACAAAAACTTGTACATTTAAGAGGATGTTTCAAAAGAATACACAGAAGTATAGGTGAATGCTTTGTTTCATAGTAGGCTTGTCATCAATAACTCATAGTCCTCTAAAATTAAAGAATTAATAGATGTCACCTGGAACGTTAGAAACTGTTTAAAACATCTAATAATATAGAAAAACTTGTACATTGAAGAGGATGGTTCAAAAGAACACACATAAGTATAGGTGAATTCTTAGTTTCATAGTAGGGTTGTTATAAAAAACTCATAGTCCTCTAAAAATAAAGAATTAATAGATGTCACCTGGAACGCTAGAAACTGTTTAAAACATCTAATAATATACAAAAACTGGTACATTGAAGAGATGGTTCAAAAGAATACACAGAAGTATAGGTGAATGCTTTGTTTCATAGTAGGCTTGTTATCAATAACTCATAGTCCTCTAAAATTAAAGAATTAATAGATGTCACCTGGAACGCTAGAAACTGTTTAAAACATCTAATAATATACAAAAACTGGTACATTGAAGAGGATGGTTCAAAAGAATACTCAGAAGTATAGGTGAATGCTTTGTTTCATAGTAGGCTTATTATCAATAACTCATAGTACTCTAAAGTTAAAGAATTAATAGATGTCACCTGGAACGCTAGAAACTGTTTAAAACATCTAATAATATACAAAAACTTGTACATTTAAGAGGATGTTTCAAAAGAATACACAGAAGTATAGGTGAATTCTTAGTTTCATAGTAGGGTTGTTATAAAAAACTCATAGTCCTCTAAAATTAAAGAATTAATAGATGTCACCTGGAACGCTAGAAACTGTTTAAAACATCTAATAATATACAAAAACTTGTACATTTAAGAGGATGGTTCAGAAGAATACACAGAAGTATAGGTGAATGCTTTGTTTCATAGTAGGCTTGTCATCAATAACTCATAGTCCTCTAAAATTAAAGAATTAATAGATGTCACCTGGAACGTTAGAAACTGTTTAAAACATCTAATAATATAGAAAAACTGGTACATTGAAGAGGATGGTTCAAAAGAATACACATAAGTATAGGTGAATTCTTAGTTTCATAGTAGGGTTGTTATAAAAAATCATAGTCCTCTAAAATTAAAGAATTAATAGATGTCACCTGGAACGCTAGAAACTGTTTAAAACATCTAATAATATACAAAAACTGGTACATTGAAGAGGATGGTTCAAAAGAATACACAGAAGTATAGGTGAATGCTTAGTTTCATAGTAGGCTTGTTATCAATAACTCATAGTCCTCTAAAATTAAAGAATTAATAGATGTCACCTGGAACGCTAGAAACTGTTTAAAACATCTAATAATATACAAAAACTGGTACATTGAAGAGGATGGTTCAAAAGAATACACAGAAGTATAGGTGAATTCTTAGTTTCATAGTAGGGTTGTTATAAAAAAACTCATAGTCCTCGAAAATTAAAGAATTATTAGATGTCACCTGGAACGCTAGAAACTGTTTAAAACATCTAATAATATACAAAAACTTGTACATTTAAGAGGATGGTTCAAACGAATACACAGAAGTATAGGTGAATGCTTTGTTTCATATTAGGCTTGTTATCAATAACTCATAGTCCTCTAAAATTAAAGAATTAATAGATGTCACATGGAACGTTAGAAACTGTTTAAAACATCTAATAATATACAAAAACTGGTACATTGAAGAGGATGGTTCAAAAGAATACACAAAATGATAGGTGAATGCTTAGTTTCATAGTAGGCTTGTTATCAATAACTCACAGTCCTCTAAAGTTAAAGAATTAATAGATGTCACCTGGAACGCTAGAAACTGTTTAAAACATCTAATAATATACAAAAACTTGTACATTTAAGAGGATGGTTCAAAAGAATACACAGAAGTATAGGTGAATGCTTTGTTTCATAGTAGGCTTGTTATCAATAACTCATAGTCCTCTAAAATTAAAGAATTAATAGATGTCACCTGGAACGTTAGAAACTGTTTAAAACATCTAATAATATACAAAAAGTGGTACATTTAAGAGGATGGTTCAAAAGAATACACAGAAGTATAGGTGAATGCTTTGTTTCATAGTAGGCTTGTTATCAATAACTCATAGTCCTCTAAAATTAAAGAATTAATAGATGTCACCTGGAACGTTAGAAACTGTTTAAAACATCTAATAATATACAAAAACTGGTACATTGAAGAGGATGGTTCAAAAGAATACACAAAAGTATAGTAGGCTTGTTATCAATAACTCATAGTCCTCTAAAGTTAAAGAATTAATAGATGTCACCTGGAACACTAGAAACTGTTTAAAACATCTAATAATATACAAAAACTTGTACATTTAAGAGGATGTTTCAAAAGAATACACAGAAGTATAGGTGAATTCTTAGTTTCATAGTAGGGTTGTTATAAAAAACTCATAGTCCTCTAAAATTAAAGAATTAATAGATGTCACCTGGAACGCTAGAAACTGTTTAAAACATCTAATAATATACAAAAACTTGTACATTTGAGAGGATGGTTCAAAAGAATACACAGAAGTATAGGTGAATGCTTTGTTTCATAGTAGGCTTGTTATCAATAACTCATAGTCCTCTAAAATTAAAGAATTAATAGATGTCACCTGGAACGTTAGAAACTGTTTAAAACATCTAATAATATACAAAAACTGGTACATTTAAGAGGATGGTTCAAAAGAATACACAGAAGTATAGGTGAATGCTTTGTTTCATAGTAGGCTTGTTATCAATAACGCATAGTCCTCTAAAATTAAAGAATTAATAGATGTCACCTGAAACGTTAGAAACTGTTTAAAACATCTAATAATATACAAAAACTGGTACATTTAAGAGGATGGTTCAAAAGAATACACAGAAGTATAGGTGAATGCTTTGTTTCATAGTATGCTTGTTATCAATAACTCATAGTCCTCTAAAATTAAAGATTTAATAGATGTCACCTGGAACGCTAAAAACTGTTTAAAACATCTAATAATATACAAAAACTGGTACATTGAAGAGGATGGTTCAAAAGAATACACAGAAGTATAGGTGAATGCTTTGTTTCATAGTAGGCTTGTTATCAATAACTCATAGTCCTCTAAAATTAAAGAATTAATAGATGTCACCTGGAACGCTAAAAACTGTTTAAAACATCTAATAATATACAAAAACTGGTACATTGAAGAGGATGGTTCAAAAGAATACACAGAAGTATAGGTGAATTCTTAGTTTCATAGTAGGGTTGTTATAAAAAACTCATAGTCCTCTAAAATTAAAGAATTAATAGATGTCACCTGGAACGTTAGAAATTGTTTAAAACATCTAATAATATACAAAAACTGGTACATTTAAGAGGATGGTTCAAAAGAATACACAAAAGTATAGGTGAATGCTTAGTTTCATAGTAGGCTTGTTATCAATAACGCATAGTCCTCTAAAATTAAAGAATTAATAGATGTCACCTGAAACGTTAGAAACTGTTTAAAACATCTAATAATATACAAAAACTGGTACATTTAAGAGGATGGTTCAAAAGAATACACAAAAGTATAGGTGAATGCTTTGTTTCATAGTATGCTTGTTATCAATAACTCATAGTCCTCTAAAATTAAAGATTTAATAGATGTCACCTGGAACGCTAAAAACTGTTTAAAACATCTAATAATATACAAAAACTGGTACATTGAAGAGGATGGTTCAAAAGAATACACAGAAGTATAGGTGAATGCTTTGTTTCATAGTAGGCTTGTTATCAATAACTCATAGTCCTCTAAAATTAAAGAATTAATAGATGTCACCTGGAACGCTAAAAACTGTTTAAAACATCTAATAATATACAAAAACTGGTACATTGAAGAGGATGGTTCAAAAGAATACACAGAAGTATAGGTGAATTCTTAGTTTCATAGTAGGGTTGTTATAAAAAACTCATAGTCCTCTAAAATTAAAGAATTAATAGATGTCACCTGGAACGTTAGAAATTGTTTAAAACATCTAATAATATATACAAAAACTGGTACATTTAAGAGGATGGTTCAAAAGAATACACAGAAGTATAGGTGAATGCTTAGTTTCGTAGTACGCTTGTTATCAATAACTCATAGTCCTCTAAAGTTAAAGAATTAATAGATGTCACCTGGAACGATAGAAACTGTTTAAAACATCTAATAATATACAAAAACTTGTACATTTAAGAGGATGTTTCAAAAGAATACACATAAGTATAGGTGAATTCTTAGTTTCATAGTAGGCTTGTTATCAATAACTCATAGTCCTCTAAATTTAAAGAATTAATAGATGTCACCTGGAACGTTAGAAACTGTTTAAAACATCTAATAATATACAAAAACTGGTACATTGAAGAGGATGGTTCAAAAGAATACACAAAAGTATAGGTGAATGCTTAGTTTCATAGTAGGCTTGATATCAATAACTCATAATCCTCTAAAGTTAAAGAATTAATAGATGTCACCTGGAACGCTAGAAACTGTTTAAAACATCTAATAATATACAAAAACTTGTACATTTAAGAGGATGTTTCAAAAGAATACACAGAAGTATAGGTGAATTCTTAGTTTCATAGTAGGGTTGTTATAAAAAACTCATAGTCCTCTAAAATTAAAGAATTAATAGATGTCACCTGGAACGCTAGAAACTGTTTAAAACATCTAATAATATACAAAAACTTGTACATTTGAGAGGATGGTTCAAAAGAATACACAGAAGTATAGGTGAATGCTTTGTTTCATAGTAGGCTTGTTATCAATAACTCATAGTCCTCTAAAATTAAAGAATTATTAGATGTCACCTGGAACGTTAGAAACTGTTTAAAACATCTAATAATATACAAAAACTGGTACATTGAAGAGGATGGTTCAAAAGAATACACAAAAGTATAGTAGGCTTGTTATCAATAACTCATAGTCCTCTAAAGTTAAAGAATTAATAGATGTCACCTGGAACGCTAGAAACTGTTTAAAACATCTAATAATATACAAAAACTTGTACATTTAAGAGGATGTTTCAAAAGAATACACAGAAGTATAGGTGAATGCTTTGTTTCATAGTAGGCTTGTTATCAATAACTCATAGTCCTCTAAAATTAAAGAATTAATAGATGTCACCTGGAACGCTAGAAACTGTTTAAAACATCTAATAATATACAAAAACTGGTACATTGAAGAGGATGGTTCAAAAGAATACACAGAAGTATAGGTGAATGCTTTGTTTCATAGTTGGCTTGTTATCAATAACTCATAGTACTCTAAAGTTAAAGAATTAATAGATGTCACCTGGAACGCTAGAAACTGTTTAAAACATCTAATAATATACAAAAACTTGTACATTTAAGAGGATGTTTCAAAAGAATACACAGAAGTATATGTGAATTCTTAGTTTCATAGTAGGGTTGTTATAAAAAACTCATAGTCCTCTAAAATTAAAGAATTAATAGATGTCACCTGGAACGCTAGAAACTGTTTAAAACATCTAATAATATACAAAAACTTGTACATTTAAGAGGATGGTTCAGAAGAATACACAGAAGTATAGGTGAATGCTTTGTTTCATAGTAGGCTTGTCATCAATAACTCATAGTCCTCTAAAATTAAAGAATTAATAGATGTCACCTGGAACGTTAGAAACTGTTTAAAACATCTAATAATATAGAAAAACTGGTACATTGAAGAGGATGGTTCAAAAGAATACACATAAGTATAGGTGAATGCTTTGTTTCATAGTAGGCTTGTTATAAAAAACTCATAGTCCTCTAAAATTAAAGAATTAATAGATATCACCTGGAACGCTAGAAACTGTTTAAAACATCTAATAATATACAAAAACTGGTACATTGAAGAGAATGGTTCAAAAGAATACACAGAAGTATAGGTGAATGCTTAGTTTCATAGTAGGCTTGTTATCAATAACTCATAGTCCTCTAAAATTAAAGAATTAATAGATGTCACCTGGAACGCTAGAAACTGTTTAAAACATCTAATAGTATACAAAAACTGGTACATTGAAGAGGATGGTTCAAAAGAATACACAGAAGTATAGGTGAATGCTTAGTTTCATAGTAGGCTTGTTATCAATAACTCATAGTCCTCTAAAATTAAAGAATTAATAGATGTCACCTGGAATGCTAGAAACTGTTTAAAACATCTAATAATATACAAAAACTGGTACATTGAAGAGGATGGTTCAAAAGAATACACAGAAGTATAGGTGAATGCTTAGTTTCATAGTAGGCTTGTTATCAATAACTCATAGTCCTCTAAAATTAAAAAATTAATAGATGTCACCTGGAACGCTAGAAACTGTTTAAAACATCTAATAATATACAAAAACTGGTACATTGAAGAGGATGGTTCAAAAGAATACACAGAAGTATAGGTGAATGCTTAGTTTCATAGTAGGGTTGTTATAAAAAACTCATAGTCCTCTAAAATTAAAGAATTAATAGATGTCACCTGGAACGCTAGAAATTGTTTAAAACATCTAATAATATACAAAAACTGGTACAATGAAGAGGATGGTTCAAAAGAATACACAGAAGTATAGGTGAATGCTTAGTTTCATAGTAGGCTTGTTATCAATAACTCATAGTCCTCTAAAATTAAAGAATTAATAGATGTCACCTGGAACGCTAGAAACTGTTTAAAACATCTAATAATATACAAAAACTTGTACATTTAAGTGGATGGTTCAAAAGAATACACAGAAGTATAGGTGAATGCTTTGTTTCATAGTAGGCTTGTTATCAATAACTCATAGTCCTCTAAAATTAAAGAATTAATAGATGTCACCTGGAACGCTAGAAACTGTTTAAAACATCTAATAATATACAAAAACTGGTACATTGAAGAGGATGGTTCAAAAGAATACACAGAAATATAGGTGAATTCTTAGTTTCATAGTAGGGTTGTTATAAAAAACTCATAGTCCTCTAAAATTAAAGAATTAATAGATGTCACCTGGAATGCTAGAAACTGTTTAAAACATCTAATAATATACAAAAACTGGTACATTGAAGAGGATGGTTCAAAAGAATACACAGAAGTATAGGTGAATGCTTAGTTTCATAGTAGGCTTGTTATCAATAACTCATAGTCCTCTAAAATTAAAGAATTAATAGATGTCACCTGGAACGCTAGAAACTGTTTAAAACATCTAATAATATATAAAAACTTGTACATTGAAGAGGATGGTTCAAAAGAATACACAGAAGTATATGTGAATGCTTAGTTTCATAGTAGGGTTGTTATCAAAAACTCATAGTCAGCTAAAATTAAAGAATTAATAGATGTCACATGGAACGCTAGAAACTGTTTAAAGCATTTAATAATATACAAAAACTGTTACATTTAAGAGGATGTTTCAAAAGAATACACAGAAGTATAGGTGAATTCTTAGTTTCATAGTAGGGTTGTTATAAAAAACTCATAGTCCTCTAAAATTAAAGATTAATAGATATCACTTGGAAATCTTGAAACTTTTTAAAACATTTAATAATATACAAAAACTGGTACATTTAAGAGGATGGTTCAAAAGAATACACAGAAGTATAGATGGATGCTTAGTTTCATAGTAGGCTTGTTATGAATAACTCATAGTCCTCTAAAGTTAAAGAATTAATAGATGTCACATGGAACGCTTGAAACTGTTTAAAACATCTAATAATATACAAAAACTTGTACATTTAAGAGGATGGTTCAAAAGAATACACATAAGTATATGTGAATGCTTAGTTTCATAGTAGGGTTGTTATCAATAACTCATAGTCCTCTAAAGTAAAAGAATTAATAGATGTCACTTGGAATGCTAGAAACTGTTTAAAACATTTAATAATATACAAAAACTTGAACATTTAAGAGGATGATTCAAAAGAATACACAGAAGTATAAGTGAATGCTTAGTTTCATAGTAGGCTTGTTATCAATAACTCATAGTCCTCTAAAATTAAAGAATTAAAAGATGTCACCTGGAACCCTAGAAAATGTTTAAAACATCTAATAATATACAAAAACT
>NW_020649082.1:38822-48793 GCF_003573695.1 Papaver somniferum
ATCAATAACTCATAGTCCTCTAAAATTAAAGAATTAATAGATGTCACCTGGAACGTTAGAAACTGTTTAAAACATCTAATAATATACAAAAACTGGTACATTGAAGAGGGTGGTTCAAAAGAATACACAGAAGTATAGGTGAATGCTTAGTTTCATAGTAGGCTTGTTATCAATAACTCATAGTACTCTAAAGTTAAAGAATTAATAGATGTCACCTGGAACGCTAGAAACTGTTTAAAACATCTAATAATATACAAAAAATTGTACATTTAAGAGGATGTTTCAAAAGAATACACAGAAGTATAGGTGAATTCTTAGTTTCATAGTAGGGTTGTTATAAAAAACTCATAGTCCTCTAAAATTAAAGAATTAATAGATGTCACCTGGAACGTTAGAAACTGTTTAAAACATCTAATAATATATACAAAAACTGGTACATTGAAGAGGATGGTTCAAAAGAATACACATAAGTATAGGTGAATTCTTAGTTTCATAGTAGGGTTGTTATAAAAACTCATAGTCCTCTAAAATTAAAGAATTAATAGATGTCACCTGGAACGCTAGAAACTGTTTAAAACATCTAATAATATACAAAAACTTGTACATTTAAGAGGATGGTTCAAAAGAATACACAGAAGTATATGTGAATGCTTAGTTTCATAGTAGGGTTGTTATCAAAAACTCAAAGTCAGCTAAAATTAAAGAATTAATAGATGTCACATGGAACGCTAGAAACTGTTTAAAGGATTTAATAATATACAAAAACTGTTACATTTAAGAGGATGGTTCAAAAGAATACATAGAAGTATAGGTGAATGCTTTGTTTCATAGTAGGCTTGTCATCAATAACTCATAGTCCTCTAAAATTAAAGAATTAATAGATGTCACCTGGAACGCTAGAAACTGTTTAAAACATCTAATAATATACAAAAACTGGTACATTGAAGAGAATGGTTCAAAAGAATACACAGAAGTATAGGTGAATGCTTAGTTTCATAGTAGGCTTGTTATCAATAACTCATAGTCCTCTAAAATTAAAGAATTAATAGATGTCACCTGGAACGCTAGAAACTGTTTAAAACATCTAATAATATACAAAAACTGGTACATTGAAGAGGATGGTTCAAAAGAATACACAGAAGTATAGGTGAATTCTTAGTTTCATAGTAGGGTTGTTATAAAAAACTCATAGTCCTCTAAAATTAAAGAATTAATAGATGTCACTTGGAACGCTAGAAACTGTTTAAAACATCTAATAATAAACAAAAACTTGTACATTTAAGAGGATGGTTCAAAAGAATACACAGAAGTATAGGTGAATGCTTTGTTTCATAGTAGGCTTGTTATCAATAACTCATAGTCCTCTAAAATTAAAGAATTAATAGATGTCACATGGAACGTTAGAAACTGTTTAAAACATCTAATAATATACAAAAACTGGTACATTGAAGAGGATGGTTCAAAAGAATACACAGAAGTATAGGTGGATGCTTAGTTTCATCGTAGGCTTGTTATCAATAACTCATAGTCCTCTAAAGTTAAAGAATTAATAGATGTCAAATGGAACGCTAGAAACTGTTTAAAACATCTAATAATATACAAAAACTGGTACATTGAAGAGGATGGTTCAAAAGAATACACAGAAGTATAGGTGAATGCTTAGTTTCATAGTAGGCTTGTTATCAATAACTCATAGTCCTCTAAAATTAAAGAATTAATAGATGTCAACTGGAACGCTAGAAACTGTTTAAAACATCTAATAATATACAAAAACTGGTACATTGAAGAGGATGGTTCAAAAGAATACACAGAAGTATAGGTGAATGCTTAGTTTCATAGTAGGCTTGTTATCAATAACTCATAGTGCTCTAAAATTAAAGAATTAATAGATGTCAACTGGAACGCTAGAAACTGTTTAAAACATCTAATAATATACAAAAACTGGTACATTGAAGAGGATGGTTCAAAAGAATACACAGAAGTATAGGTGAATTCTTAGTTTCATAGTAGGGTTGTTATAAAAAACTCATAGTCCTCTAAAATTAAAGAATTAATAGATGTCACCTGGAACGTTAGAAACTGTTTAAAACATCTAATAATATACAAAAACTGGTACATTGAAGAGGATGGTTCAAAAGAATACACATAAGTATAGGTGAATTCTTAGTTTCATAGTAGGGTTGTTATAAAAAACTCATAGTCCTCTAAAATTAAAGAATTAATAGATGTCACCTGGAACGCTAGAAACTGTTTAAAACATCTAATAATATACAAAAAATTGTACATTTAAGAGGATGTTTCAAAAGAATACACAGAAATATAGGTGAATTCTTAGTTTCGTAGTAGGGTTGTTATCAAAAACTCATAGTCAGCTAAAATTAAAGAATTAATAGATGTCACATGGAACACTAGAAACTGTTTAAAGCATTTAATAATATACAAAAACTGTTACATTTAAGAGGTTGGTTCAAAAGAATACATAGAAGTATAGGAGAATGTTTAGTTTCATAGTAGGCTTCTAATCAATAACTCATAGTCCTCTAAAATTAAAGATTAATAGATATCACTTGGAACTCTTGAAACTTTTTAAAACATTTAATAATATACAAAAACTGTTACATTTAAGAGGATGGTTCAAAAGAATACACAGAAGTATAGGTGAATGCTTAGTTTCATAGTAGGCTTGTTATCAATAACTCATAGTCCTCTAAAATTAAAGAATTAATAGATGTCACCTGGAACGCTAGAAACTGTTTAAAACATCTAATAATATACAAAAAATTGTACATTTAAGAGGATGTTTCATCAGAATACACAGAAGTATAGGTGAATTCTTAGTTTCGTAGTAGGGTTGTTCTAAAAAACTCATAGTCCTCTAAAATTAAAGAATTAATAGATGTCACCTGGAACGTTAGAAACTGTTTAAAACATCTAATAATATACAAAAACTGGTACATTGAAGAGGATGGTTCAAAAGAATACACATAAGTATAGGTGAATTCTTAGTTTCATAGTAGGGTTGTTATAAAAAACTCATAGTCCTCTAAAATTAAAGAATTAATAGATGTCACCTGGAACACTAGAAACTGTTTAAAACATCTAATAATATACAAAAACTTGTACATTTAAGAGGATGGTTCAAAAGAATACACAGAAGTATATGTGAATGCTTAGTTTCATAGTAGGGTTGTTATCAAAAACTTATTGTCAGCTAAAATTAAAGAATTAATAGATGTCACATGGAACGCTAGAAACTGTTTAAAGCATTTAATAATATACAAAAACTGTTACATTTAAGAGGATGGTTCAAAAGAATACATAGAAGTACAGGTGAATGTTTAGTTTCATAGTAGGCTTCTTATCAATAACTCATAGTCCTCTAAAATTAAAGATTAATAGATATCACTTGGAACTCTTGAAACTTTTTAAAACATTTAATAATATACAAAAACTGGTACATTTAAGAGGATGGTTCAAAAGAATACACAGAAGTATAGGTGAATGCTTAGTTTCATAGTAGGGTTGTTATCAATAACTCATAGTCAGATGTCACCTGGAATGCTAGAAACTGTTTAAAACATTTAATAATATACAAAAACTTGAACATTTAAGAGGATGATTCAAAAGAATACACAGAAGTATAAGTGAATGCTTAGTTTCATAGTAGGCTTGTTATCAATAACTCATAGTCCTCTAAAATTAAAGAATTAAAAGATGTCACCTGGAACCCTAGAAAATGTTTAAAACATCTAATAATATACAAAAACTAGTACATTGAAGAGGATGGTTCAAAAGAATACACATAAGTATAGGTAAATGCTTAGTTTCATAGTAGGGTTGTTATCAATAACTCATAGTCCTCTAAAGTTAAAGAATTAATAGATGTCACCTGGAACGCTAGAAACTGTTTACAACATTTAATAATATACAAAAACTTGAACATTGAAGAGGATGGTTCAAAAGAATACACAGAAGTATAGGTGAATGCTTAGTTTCATAGTAGGCTTGTTATCAATAACTCATAGTCCTCTAAAATTAAAGAATTAATAGATGTCACCTGGAATGCTAGAAACTGTTTAAAACATCTAATAATATACAAAAACTGGTACATTGAAGAGGATGGTTCAAAAGAATACACAGAAGTATAGGTGAATGCTTAGTTTCATAGTAGGCTTGTTATCAATAACTCATAGTCCTCTAAAATTAAAGAATTAAAAGATGTCACCTGGAACCCTAGAAAATGTTTAAAACATCTAATAATATACAAAAACTGGTACATTGAAGAGGATGGTTCAAAAGAATACACATAAGTATAGGTAAATGCTTAGTTTCATAGTAGGGTTGTTATCAATAACTCATAGTCCTCTAAAGTTAAAGAATTAATAGATGTCACCTGGAACGCTAGAAACTGTTTACAACATTTAATAATATACAAAAACTTGAACATTTAAGAGGATGATTCAAAAGAATACACAGAAGTATAGGTGAATGCTTAGTTTCATAGTAGGCGTTATCAATAACTCATAGTCCTCTAAAATTAAAGAATTAATAGATGTCACCTGGAACGCTAGAAACTGTTTAAAACATCTAATAATATACAAAAACTGGTACATTGAAGAGGATGGTTCAAAAGAATACACAGAAGTATAGGTGAATTCTTAGTTTCATAGTAGGGTTGTTATAAAAAACTCATAGTCCTCTAAAATTAAAGAATTAATAGATGTCACCTGGAACGCTAGAAACTGTTTAAAACATCTAATAATATACAAAAACTGGTACAATGAAGAGGATGGTTCAAAAGAATACACAGAAGTATAGGTGAATGCTTAGTTTCATAGTAGGCTTGTTATCAATAACTCATAGTCCTCTAAAATTAAAGAATTAATAGATGTCACCTGGAACGCTAGAAACTGTTTAAAACATCTAATAATATACAAAAACTGGTACATTGAAGAGGATGGTTCAAAAGAATACACAGAAGTATAGGTGAATGATTAGCTTCATAGTAGGCTTGTTATCAATAACTCATAGTCCTCTAAAATTAAAGAATTAATAGATGTCACCTGGAACGCTAGAAACTGTTTAAAACATCTAATAATATACAAAAACTGGTACATTGAAGAGGATGGTTCAAAAGAATACACAGAAGTATAGGTGAATTCTTAGTTTCATAGTAGGGTTGTTATAAAAAACTCATAGTCCTCTAAAATTAAAGAATTAATAGATGTCACTTGGAACGCTAGAAACTGTTTAAAACATCTAATAATAAACAAAAACTTGTACATTTAAGAGGATGGTTCAAAAGAATACACAGAAGTATAGGTGAATGCTTAGTTTCATAGTAGGCTTGTTATCAATAACTCATAGTCCTCTAAAATTAAAGAATTAATAGATGTCACCTGGAACGTTAGAAACTGTTTAAAACATCTAATAATATACAAAAACTGGTACATTGAAGAGGATGGTTCAAAAGAATACACAGAAGTATAGCTGAATGCTTAGTTTCATAGTAGGCTTGTTATCAATAACTCATAGTACTCTAAAGTTAAAGAATTAATAGATGTCACCTGGAACGCTGGAAACTATTTAAAACATCTAATAATATACAAAAACTTGTACATTTAAGAGGATGTTTCAAAGGAATACACAGAAGTATAGGTGAATGCTTTGTTTCATAGTAGGCTTGTTATCAATAACTCATAGTCCTCTAAAATTAAAGAATTAATAGATGTCACCTGGAACGCTAGAAACTGTTTAAAACATCTAATAATATACAAAAACTGGTACATTGAAGAGGATGGTTCAAAAGAATACACAGAAGTATAGGTGAATGCTTTGTTTCATAGTAGGCTTGTTATCAATAACTCATAGTCCTCTAAAATTAAAGAATTAATAGATGTCACCTGGAACGTTAGAAACTGTTTAAAACATCTAATAATATACAAAAACTGGTACATTGAAGAGGATGGTTCAAAAGAATACACAGAAGTATAGGTGAATTCTTAGTTTCATAGTAGGGTTGTTATAAAAAACTCATAGTCCTCTAAAATTATAGAATTAATAGATGTCACCTGGAACGCTAGAAACTGTTTAAAACATCTAATAATATACAAAAACTTGTACATTTAAGAGGATGGTTCAAAAGAATACACAGAAGTATAAGTGAATGCTTAGTTTCATAGTAGGCTTGTTATCAATAACTCATAGTCCTCTAAAGTTAAAGAATTAATAGATGTCACCTGGAACGCTAGAAACTGTTTAAAACATCTAATAATATACAAAAACTTGAACATTTAAGAGGATGATTCAAAAGAATACACAGAAGTATAGGTGAATGCTTAGTTTCATAGTAGGCTTGTTATCAATAACTCATAGTCCTCTAAAATTAAAGAATTAATAGATGTCACCTGGAACGCTAGAAACTGTTTAAAACATCTAATAATATACAAAAACTGGTACATTGAAGAGGATGGTTCAAAAGAATACACAGAAGTATAGGTGAATGCTTTGTTTCATAGTAGGCTTGTTATCAATAACTCATAGTACTCTAAAGTTAAAGAATTAATAGATGTCACCTGGAACGCTAGAAACTGTTTAAAACATCTAATAATATACAAAAACTTGTACATTTAAGAGGATGTTTCAAAAGAATACACAGAAGTATAGGTGAATGCTTAGTTTCATAGTAGGCTTGTTATGAATAACTCATAGTCCTCTAAAATTAAAGAATTAATAGATGTCACCTGGAACGCTAGAAACTGTTTAAAACATCTAATAATATACAAAAACTTGTACATTTGAGAGGATGGTTCAAAAGAATACACAGAAGTATAGGTGAATGCTTAGTTTCATAGTAGGCTTGTTATCAATAACTCATAGTCCTCTAAAATTAAAGAATTAATAGATGTCACCTGGAACGCTAGAAACTGTTTAAAACATCTAATAATATACAAAAACTGGTACATTGAAGAGGATGGTTCAAAAGAATACACAGAAGTATAGGTGAATGCTTAGCTTCATAGTAGGCTTGTTATCAATAACTCATAGTCCTCTAAAATTAAAGAATTAATAGATGTCACCTGGAACGCTAGAAACTGTTTAAAACATCTAATAATATACAAAAACTGGTACATTGAAGAGGATGGTTCAAAAGAATACACAGAAGTATAGGTGAATTCTTAGTTTCATAGTAGGGTTGTTATAAAAAACTCATAGTCCTCTAAAATTAAAGAATTAATAGATGTCACTTGGAACGCTAGAAACTGTTTAAAACATCTAATAATATACAAAAACTGGTACATTGAAGAGGATGGTTCAAAAGAATACACAAAAGTATAGTAGGCTTGTTATCAATAACTCATAGTCCTCTAAAGTTAAAGAATTAATAGATGTCACCTGGAACGTTAGAAACTGTTTAAAACATCTAATAATATACAAAAACTGGTACATTGAAGAGGATGGTTCAAAAGAATACACAGAAGTATAGGTGGATGCTTAGTTTCATCGTAGGCTTGTTATCAATAACTCATAGTCCTCTAAAGTTAAAGAATTAATAGATGTCAAATGGAACGCTAGAAACTGTTTAAAACATCTAATAATATACAAAAACTTATACATTGAAGAGGATGGTTCAAAAGAATACACAAAAGTATAGGTGAATGCTTTGTTTCATAGTAGGCTTGTTATCAATAACTCATAGTCCTCTAAAATTAAAGAATTAATAGATGTCACCTGGAACGCTAGAAACTGTTTAAAACATCTAATAATATACAAAAACTGGTACATTGAAGAGGATGGTTCAAAAGAATACACAGAAGTATAGGTGAATGCTTTGTTTCATAGTTGGCTTGTTATCAATAACTCATAGTACTCTAAAGTTAAAGAATTAATAGATGTCACCTGGAACGCTAGAAACTGTTTAAAACATCTAATAATATACAAAAACTTGTACATTTAAGAGGATGTTTCAAAAGAATACACAGAAGTATATGTGAATTCTTAGTTTCATAGTAGGGTTGTTATAAAAAACTCATAGTCCTCTAAAATTAAAGAATTAATAGATGTCACCTGGAACGCTAGAAACTGTTTAAAACATCTAATAATATACAAAAACTTGTACATTTAAGAGGATGGTTCAGAAGAATACACAGAAGTATAGGTGAATGCTTTGTTTCATAGTAGGCTTGTCATCAATAACTCATAGTCCTCTAAAATTAAAGAATTAATAGATGTCACCTGGAACGTTAGAAACTGTTTAAAACATCTAATAATATAGAAAAACTGGTACATTGAAGAGGATGGTTCAAAAGAATACACATAAGTATAGGTGAATTCTTAGTTTCATAGTAGGGTTGTTATAAAAAACTCATAGTCCTCTAAAAATAAAGAATTAATAGATGTCACCTGGAACGCTAGAAACTGTTTAAAACATCTAATAATATACAAAAACTTGTACATTTAAGAGGATGGTTCAAAAGAATACACAGAAGTATAGGTGAATGCTTTGTTTCATAGTAGGCTTGTTATCAATAACTCATAGTCCTCTAAAATTAAAGAATTAATAGATGTCACCTGGAACGCTAGAAACTGTTTAAAACATCTAATAATATACAAAAACTGGTACATTGAAGAGGATGGTTCAAAAGAATACACAGAAGTATAGGTGAATGCTTAGTTTCATAGTAGGCTTGTTATCAATAACTCATAGTACTCTAAAGTTAAAGAATTAATAGATGTCACCTGGAACGCTAGAAACTGTTTAAAACATCTAATAATATACAACAACTTGTACATTTAAGAGGATGTTTCAAAAGAATACACAGAAGTATAGGTGAATTCTTAGTTTCATAGTAGGGTTGTTATAAAAAAACTCATAGTCCTCTAAAATTAAAGAATTAATAGATGTCACCTGGAACGCTAGAAACTGTTTAAAACATCTAATAATATACAAAAACTTGTACATTTAAGAGGATGGTTCAGAAGAATACATAGAAGTATAGGTGAATGCTTTGTTTCATAGTAGGCTTGTCATCAATAACTCATAGTCCTCTAAAATTAAAGAATTAATAGATGTCACCTGGAACGTTAGAAACTGTTTAAAACATCTAATAATATAGAAAAACTGGTACATTGAAGAGGATGGTTCAAAAGAATACACATAAGTATAGGTGAATTCTTAGTTTCATAGTAGGGTTGTTATAAAAAACTCATAGTCCTCTAAAATTAAAGAATTAATAGATGTAACCTGGAACGCTAGAAACTGTTTAAAACATCTAATAATATACAAAAACTGGTACATTGAAGAGGATGGTTCAAAAGAATACACAGAAGTATAGGTGAATGCTTAGTTTCATAGTAGGGTTGTTATCAATAACTCATAGTCCTCTAAAGTAAAAGAATTAATAGATGTCACCTGAAATGCTAGAATCTGTTTAAAACATTTAATAATATACAAAAACTTGAACATTTAAGAGGATGATTCAAAAGAATACACAGAAGTATAAGTGAATGCTTAGTTTCATAGTAGGCTTGTTATCAATAACTCATAGTCCTCTAAAATTAAAGAATTAATAGATGTCACCTGGAACGCTAGAAACTGTTTAAAACATCTAATAATATACAAAAACTGGTACATTGAAGAGGATGGTTCAAAAGAATACACATAAGTATAGGTAAATGCTTAGTTTCATAGTAGGGTTGTTATCAATAACTCATATTCCTCTAAAGTTAAAGAATTAATAGATGTCACCTGGAACGCTAGAAACTGTTTAAAACATTTAATAATATACAAAAACTTGAACATTTAAGAGGATGATTCAAAAGAATACACAGAAGTATAGGTGAATGCTTAGTTTCATAGTAGGCTTCTTATCAATAACTCATAGTCCTCTATAATTAAAGATTAATAGATATCACTTGGAACTCTTGAAACTTTTTAAAACATTTAATAATATACAAAAACTGGTACATTG
>NW_020649082.1:49867-52086 GCF_003573695.1 Papaver somniferum
AGAAACTGTTTAAAACATCTAATAATACACAAAAACTGGTACATTGAAGAGGATGGTTCCAAAGAATACACAGAAGTATAGGTGAATGCTTAGTTTCATAGTAGGCTTGTTATCAATAACTCATAGTACTCTAAAGTTAAAGAATTAATAGATGTCACCTGGAACGCTAGAAACTGTTTAAAACATCTAATAATATACAAAAACTTGTACATTTAAGAGGATGTTTCAAAAGAATACATAGAAGTATAGGTGAATGCTTAGTTTCATAGTAGGCTTGTTATCAATAACTCATAGTCCTCTAAAATTAAAGAATTAATAGATGTCACCTGGAACGCTAGAAACCGTTTAAAACATCTAATCATATACAAAAAATTGTACATTTAAGAGGATGTTTCAAAAGAATACACAGAAGTATAGTGAATTCTTAGTTTCATAGTAGGGTTGTTATAAAAAACTCATAGTCCTCTAAAATTAAAGAATTAATAGATTTCACCTGGAACGCTAGAAACTGTTTAAAACATCTAATAATATACAAAAACTGGTACATTGAAGAGGATGGTTCAACAGAATACACAGAAGTATAGGTGAATTCTTAGTTTCATAGTAGGGTTGTTATAAAAAACTCATAGTCCTCTAAAATTAAAGAATTAATAGATGTCACCTGGAACGCTAGAAACTGTTTAAAACATCTAATAATATACAAAAACTTGAACATTTAAGAGGATGATTCAAAAGAATACACAGAAGTATAGGTGAATGCTTAGTTTCATAGTAGGCTTGTTATCAATAACTCATAGTCCTCTAAAATTAAAGAATTAATAGATGTCACCTGGAACGCTAAAAACTGTTTAAAACATCTAATAATATACAAAAACTGGTACATTGAAGAGGATGGTTCAAAAGAATACAAAGAAGTATAGGTGAATGCTTTGTTTCATAGTAGGCTTGTTATCAATAACTCATAGTACTCTAAAGTTAAAGAATTAATAGATGTCACCTGGAACGCTAGAAACTGTTTAAAACATCTAATAATACACAAAAACTGGTACATTGAAGAGGATGGTTCCAAAGAATACACAGAAGTATAGGTGAATGCTTAGTTTCATAGTAGGCTTGTTATCAATAACTCATAGTACTCTAAAGTTAAAGAATTAATAGATGTCACCTGGAACGCTAGAAACTGTTTAAAACATCTAATAATATACAAAAACTTGTACATTTAAGAGGATGTTTCAAAAGAATACATAGAAGTATAGGTGAATGCTTAGTTTCATAGTAGGCTTGTTATCAATAACTCATAGTCCTCTAAAATTAAAGAATTAATAGATGTCACCTGGAACGCTAGAAACCGTTTAAAACATCTAATCATATACAAAAAATTGTACATTTAAGAGGATGTTTCAAAAGAATACACAGAAGTATAGGTGAATTCTTAGTTTCATAGTAGGGTTGTCATCAATAACTCATAGTCCTCTAAAATTAAAGAATTAATAGATGTCACCTGGAACGTTAGAAACTGTTTAAAACATCTAATAATATACAAAAAATGGTACATTGTAGAGGATGGTTCAAAAGAATACACATAAGTATAGTGAATTCTTAGTTTCATAGTAGGGTTGTTATAAAAAACTCATAGTCCTCTAAAATTAAAGAATTAATAGATTTCACCTGGAACGCTAGAAACTGTTTAAAACATCTAATAATATACAAAAACTGGTACATTGAAGAGGATGGTTCAACAGAATACACAGAAGTATAGGTGAATTCTTAGTTTCGTAGTAGGGTTGTTATAAAAAACTCATAGTCCTCTAAAATTAAAGAATTAATAGATGTCACCTGGAACGCTAGAAACTGTTTAAAACATCTAATAATATACAAAAACTTGTACATTTAAGAGGATGGTTCAAAAGAATACACAGAAGTATAGGTGAATGCTTTGTTTCATAGTAGGCTTGTTATCAGTAACTCATAGTCCTCTAAAATTAAAGAATTAATAGATGTCACCTGGAACGTTAGAAACTGTTTAAAACATCTAATAATATACAAAAACTGGTACATTGAAGAGGATGGTTCAAAAGAATACACAGAAGTATAGGTGAATTCTTAGTTTCATAGTAGGGTTGTTATAAAAAACTCATAGTCCTCTAAAATTATAGAATTAATAGATGTCACCTGGAACGCTAGAAACTGTTTAAAACATCTAATAATATACAAAAACT